>NW_023493710.1:62500-90000 GCF_013265735.2 Oncorhynchus mykiss
GTGTTTTTCCACATTTTTCTAAATTAATAAAAAATGAAAAAAGGTGAAAGGTTTGAATCAATAAGTATTCAACCCCTTTGTTATGAACGCTCAAACCATTTAGAACACTTGGACCATTTAGAACACTAGGAACACTCTGAACATCTAGAACACTAGGAACATTTAGAACACTCGGAACATCTAGAACACTCGGAACATCTAGAACACTCGGAACATTTAGAATGCTCAGAACATTTAGAACACTCAGAACATCTAGAAAACTCGGAACATTGAGAACACTCTGAACATTTAGAACACTCTGAACATTTAGAACACTCAGACATTTAGAACACTGAACATTTAGAATGCTCAGAACATTTAGAACACTCTGAACATTTAGAATGCTCAGAACATTTAGAACACTCAGACATTTAGAACACTGAACATTTAGAATGCTCAGAACATTTAGAACACTCTGAACATTTAGAATGCTCAGAACATTTAGAACACTCAGACATTTAGAACACTGAACATTTAGAACACTCAGACTCAATAAGTTCAGGAGTGAAGATATAATTAAAGTCGCATTATAAGTGTCATGGACTCAATCTGTGTGCAATTATAGTGTTTAACATTATATTTGAATTACTACCTCATCTCTGTACCCCCTCACATACAATTATCTGTAAGGTCCCTCAGTCGAAGAGTGAATTTCAAACACAGTTTAAAGCACAAAGACCAGGGAGGTTTTCCATACCTTGCAAAGAAGGACACCTATTGGTAGATGGGTAAAACAAACCAGACATTGGGTAAAAATGAAAAAAGCTTGGTGAAGTTATTAATTACACTTTGGATGGTTATCTATACTCCCAGTCACTACAAAGATACAGGCGTCCTTCCTAACTCAGTTGCCGGAGAGGAAGGAAACTGCTCAGGGATTTCACCATGAGGCCAATGGTGACTTTAAAACAGTTACAGAGTTTAATGGCTGTTATAGGAGAAAACTGAGGATGGATCAACAACATTGTAGTTACTCCACAATACTAACCTAAATGACAGAGTGAAAAGAAGGAAGCCTGTACAGAGTACAACTATTCCAAAACATGCATCCTGTTTGCAACAAGGCACTAAATTTATACAACAAATGTTGCAAAGCAATTAACGTTTTGTCCTGAATACAAAGTGTTCTGTTTGGGACAAATCCAATACAACACATCACTGAGTATCAGTCTCCATATTTTCAAGCATAGTGGTGGCTGCATCATGATATGGGGTATGCTTGTCATCGTTAAGGACTGGAGAGTTTTTCAGGATAAAAAAAGAAACAGAATGGAGCAAAATCCTAGAGGAAAACCTGGTTCACTCTGCTTTTGTCACGGCCGTCCTCCTCTTCGTCTGAAGAGGAGAGGCGAGAAGGATCAGAGGACCAATATGCGGCGTGGTAAGTGTCCATGGTAAAATCTTTAATAAAGAAAGACTGAACACTATACAAACGAGTAACAAAAACAATAAACCAAATTCGACCGTGAAGCTACAAAATGAGACCTGTGCTGAAACAAGCCATCAACATAGACAATCACCCACAAACAAACAGTGCAACCCAGGCTACCTAAGTATGATTCTCAATCAGAGACAACTAATGACACCTGCCTCTGATTGAGAACCATACTAGGCCGAAAACATAGAAATGCCCCAAAACATAGAAAAACAAACATAGACTGCCCACCCAACTCACGCCCTGACCATACTAAATAAATACAAAACAACAGAAATAGAGGTCAGAACGTGACAGTACCCCCCCCCAAAGGTGCGGACTCCGGCCGCAAAACCTTGACCTATAGGGGAGGGTCTGGGTGGGCGTCTGTCCGCGGTGGCGGCTCTGGCGCGGGACGCGGACCCCACCTCATCATTGTCTTAGTCCGCCTTATTGTCCGCCTCCGTGGCTTTCTCAGCATGACCACCCCTCTCAATGACCCCACTGGACAGAGGGGCAGCTCGGGACAGAGGGACAGCTGCTCAGGACAGAGGGACAGCTGCTCGGGACAGAGAGACAGCTGCTCGGGACAGAGGGACAGCTGCTCGGGACAGAGAGACAGCTGCTCGGGACAGAGAGACAGCTGCTCGGGACAGAGAGACAGCTGCTCGGGACAGAGAGACAGCTGCTCTGGGCAGAGGGGGTCCGGCAGCGGCGCCGGACAGGCGGGAGGCTCCGGCAGCGGCGCCGGACAGGCGGGAGGCGCCGGACAGGCGGGAGGCGCCGGACAGGCGGGAGGCTCCGGCAGAGGCGCTGGACAGGCGGGAGGCTCCGGCAGAGTCCGGCGGGAGGCTCCGGCAGAGGCGCCGGACAGGCGGGAGGCTCCGGCAGAGGCGCCGGACAGGCGGGAGACTCCGGCAGCGGCGCCGGACAGGCGGGAGACTCCGGCAGCGGCGCCGGACAGACAGGACCACCTGCAGAGAGGAGACAGAGAGACAGCCTGGTGCGTGGGGCTGCCACAGGTACCACCAGGCTGGGGAGCCCTTCAGGAGGCTTGGGGTTAGGAGGAGGCACCTGAAGGACCGGGCTGTGGGGGAGCACTGGAGCTCTGGTGCGCAACCTTGGCACCACCTCCCCAGGCTGGATAACCACTCTAGCCCGGACCGTCCGGAGTGCAGGCACAGGTTGAACCGGGCTGTGGGTAAGCACGGGAGATCTAGTGCTTACTACACGCACCTCTCCCTTCGGCTCCATTCCCACATTCGCCCGGCACGAGCGGAGCGCAGGCAGAGGACGCACTGCACCCTCCCAGCGCCCCGGAGACACAGCACGCAGAGCCGGCGCAGGATACCCTGGACCAAAACTGCGTACCGGCGACCAGACCCGCTGAGCAGGCACCATACGCCCTGGCTCGATGCCCGCACTCGCATGACACTCTCGGGGGGCTGTCCTATAGCGCACCGGGCTATGGACACGTACTGGCGACACCGTGCGCTTAACCGCATAACACGGTGCCTGCCCAGTATCGCGCTGCTTATAATAAGCACGAGGAGTGAGCGCAGGTCTGCTACCTGGCTTAGCTCCACCCCTCGTGTGCCCCCCCCCAAAAAATTTTGGGGCTGTCTCTCGTACCTGTCGCACTGCCGTGCTGCCTCCTCATATCGCCGCCGCTCAGCTTTCGCTGCCTCCAGCTCTGCTTTGGGGCGGCGATATTCCCCAGCCTGTGCCCAGGGTCCCTCTCCGTTCAGTATCTCCTCCCATGTCCAGGAGTCCTGTGATACCGGCCGCTGTTGTTGCTGCTGCTGCTGCTGCTGCTGTCGTCGCTGTTTTCTACCACGCCGCTTGGTCCTTGGTTGGTGGGTGATTCTGTCACGGCCGTCCTCCTCTTCGTCTGAAGAGGAGAGGCGAGAAGGATCAGAGGACCAATATGCGGCGTGGTAAGTGTCCATGGTAAAATCTTTAATAAAGAAAGACTGAACACTATACAAACGAGTAACAAAAACAATAAACCAAATTCGACCGTGAAGCTACAAAATGAGACCTGTGCTGAAACAAGCCATCAACATAGACAATCACCCACAAACAAACAGTGCAACCCAGGCTACCTAAGTATGATTCTCAATCAGAGACAACTAATGACACCTGCCTCTGATTGAGAACCATACTAGGCCGAAAACATAGAAATGCCCCAAAACATAGAAAAACAAACATAGACTGCCCACCCAACTCACGCCCTGACCATACTAAATAAATACAAAACAACAGAAATAGAGGTCAGAACGTGACAGCTTTACACCAGACACTGGGAGATTAATTCACCTTTCAGCAGGACAATATCCTAAAACACAAGGGCAGAGGGAATAAGTGTAGGGGTATGAATACTGTCTGAAGCCACTGTGTATTTCAGTGTCAGCTATATCAGTGTAGGCAGTTGGTTTGGTCAAATAGTTCTGTGTGTGTGTGTGTATCTCTTCACTTAACCTCTCATCTGCCCTCCCATCTCAAATCAAATGTATTTATATTGCCCTTCTTAGATCAGCTGATATCTCAAAGTGCTGTACAGAAACCCAGTCTAAAACCCCAAACAGCAAGCAATGCAGGTGTAGAAGCACGGTGGCTAGGAAAAACTCCCTAGAAAGGCCAAAACCTAGGAAGAAACCTAGAGAGGAACCAGGCTATGAGGGGTGGCCAGTCCTCTTCTGGCTGTGCCGTGTGGAGATTATAATAGAACATGGCCAAGATGTTCAAATGTTCATAAATGACAAGCATTATAAAATAATAATAATCACAGTAGTTGTCGAGGGTGCAGCAAGTCAGCAGCAAGTCAGCACCTCAGGAATAAATGTCAGTTGGCTTTTCATAACCGATCATTCAGAGTATCTCTACCACTCCTGCTGTCTCTAGAGAGTTGAAAACAGCAGAACAGTTGAAACTGGAGCAGCAGCACGGTCAGGTGGACTGGGGACAGCAAGGAGTCATCATGCCAGGTAGTCCTTAGGCATGGTACTAGGGCTCAGGTCCTCCGAGAGAGAGAAAGAAAGAGAGAAAGAGAGAATTAGAGAGAGGACACTTAAATTCACACAGGACACCGGATAAGACAGGAGAAGTACTCCAGATATAACAAACTGACCCTAGCCCCCGACACATAAACTACTGCAGCATAAATACTGGAGGCTGAGACAGGAGGGGTCAGGAGACACTGTGGCCCCATCCGAGGACACCCCCGGACAGGGCCAAACAGGAAGGATATAACCCCACCCACTTTGCCAAAGCACAGCCCCCACACCACTAGGGGGATATCTTCAACCACCAACTTACCATCCTGAGACAAGGCCGAGTATAGCCCACAAAGATCTCCACAACGGCACAACCCAAGGGGGGGCGCCAACCCAGACAGGAAGATCACGTCAGTGACTCTACCAACTGAAGTGATGCACCCCTCCTAGGGATGTTTTTGAAGAGCACCAGTAAGCCAGTGACTCAGCCCCTGTAATAGGGTTAGAGGCAGAGAATCCCAGTGGAAAGAGGGGAACCGGCCAGGCAGAGACAGCAAGGGCGGTTCGTTGCTCCAGAGCCTTTCCGGTCACCTTCCCACTCCTGGGCCAGACTACACTCAATCATATGACCCACTGAAGAGATGAGTCTTCAGTAAAGACTTAAAGGTTGAGACCGAGTTTGCGTCTCTGACATGGGTAGGCAGACCGTTCCATAAAAATGGAGCTCTATAGGAGAAAGCCCTGCCTCCAGCTGTTTCCTCAGAAATTCTAGGGACAATTAGGAGGCCTGCGTCTTGTGACCGTAGCGTACGTGTAGGTATGTATGGCAGGACCAAATCAGAGAGATAGGTAGGAGCAAGCCCATGTAATGCTTTGTAGGTTAGCAGTAAAACCTTGGAATCAGCCCTTGCCTTAACAGGAAGCCAGTGTAGAGAGGCTAGCACTGGAGTAATATGATCAAATGTTTTGGTTCTAGTCAGGATTCTAGCAGCTGTATTTGGCACTAACTGAAGTTAGTCTATCTCTCCTCTCCTCTCCTCATTTACATTTCTGTGTTTTTTTTTGTTTTTGTGTGTGTGTGTGTGTGTGTGTGTGTGTGTGTGTGTGTGTGTGTGTGTGTGTGTGTGTGTGTGTGTGTGTGTGTGTGTGTAGGTGCTGCCGCGTCAGACGTGTGGTTTGTTCACACACACCATATACTATAAGGACTATCCTGGTGGACCTAAAGAACTGGACAACAGCATCATGGGAGGAGAACTGTTCCTGACTGTCCTGCTGAACCCAGTGAGTTAACTCCTTACTGTCCTGCTGAACCCAGTGAGTTAACTCCTTACTGTCCTACTGAACCCAGTGAGTTAACTCCTTACTGTCCTACTGAACCCAGTGAGTTAACTCTTTACTGTCCTACTGAACCCAGTGAGTTAACTCCTTACTGTCCTGCTGAACCCAGTGAGTTAACTCCTTACTGTCCTGCTGAACCCAGTGAATTAACTCCTTACTGTCCTGCTGAACCCAGTGAGACTCCTTACTGTCCTGCTGAACCCAGTGAGTTAACTCCTTACTGTCCTGCTAAACCCAGTGAGTTAACTCCTTACTGTCCTACTGAACCCAGTGAGTTAACGCCTTACTGTCCTACTGAACCCAGTGAGTTAACTCCTTACTGTCCTACTGAACCCAGTGAGTTAACTCCTTACTGTCCTACTGAACCCAGTGAGTTAACTCCTTACTGTCCTACTGAACCCAGTGAGTTAACTCCTTACTGTCCTACTGAACCCAGTGAGTTAACTCCTTACTGTCCTGCTGAACCCAGTGAGTTAACTCCTTACTGTCCTACTGAACCCAGTGATTTAACTCCTTACTGTCCTACTGAACCCAGTGAGTTAACTCCTTACTGTCCTACTGAACCCAGTGAGTTAACTCCTTACTGTCCTACTGAACCCAGTGAGTTAACTCCTTACTGTCCTACTGAACCCAGTGAGTTAACTCCTTACTGTCCTACTGAACCCAGTGAGTTAACTCCTTACTGACCTACTGAACCCAGTGAGTTAACTCCTTACTGTCCTACTGAACCCAGTGAGTTAAATCCTTACTGTCCTACTGAACCCAGTGAGTTAACTCCTTACTGTCCTACTGAACCCAGTGAGTTAACTCCTTACTGTCCTGCTGAACCCAGTGAGACTCCTTACTGTCCTGCTGAACCCAGTGAGTTAACTCCTTACTGTCCTGCTGAACCCAGTGAGTTAACTCCTTACTGTCCTACTGAACCCAGTGAGTTAACTCCTTACTGTCCAATGGAACCCAGTGAGTTAACTCCTTACTGTCCTACTGAACCCAGTGAGTTAACTCCTTACTGTCTTACTGAACCCAGTGAGTTAACTCCTTACTGTCCTACTGAACCCAGTGAGTTAACTCCTTACTGTCCTACTGAACCCAGTGAGTTAACTCCTTACTGTCCTACTGAACCCAGTGAGTTAACTCCTTACTGTCCTACTGAACCCAGTGAGTTAACTCCTTACTGTCCTACTGAACCCAGTGAGTTAACTCCTTACTGTCCTACTGAACCCAGTGAGTTAACTCCTTACTGACCTACTGAACCCAGTGAGTTCACACACACACACACAGTCCCTCACTCACTCACACACACAGAAACAGAGACAGAGAGAGAGAGAGAGAGAGAGAGAGAGAGATAAACAGAGAGAGAGAGAGAGAGAGAGACAGAGACAGAGAGAGAGAGAGAGAGAGAGAGAGAGATAAACAGAGAGAGAGAGAGAGAGACAGAGCCAGAGACAGAGAGAGAGAGAGAGAGAGAGAGAGAGAGAGAGAGAGAGAGAGAGAGAGAGAGAGAGAGAGAGAGAGAGAGACAGAGAGAGACAGAGAAAGAGAGAGAGAGAGAGAGAGATTTGGTATTGAGCAAAACAGGAACATTTGGCTAGAAATTTAAAAGGAAATGATCTCAACAGAGTAAAATGTCCTCCTGTGTGCTACCTATATCCCCCCACTAGAATCCCCATACTTTAATGAAGACAGCTTCTCTATCCTGGAGGGGGAAATCAATCATTTCCAGGCCCAGGGACATGTACTAGTCTGTGGCGACCTAAATGCTAGAACTGGACAAGAACCTGACACCCTCAGCACACAGGGGGACAAACACCTACCTGGAGGTGACAGCATTCCCTCCCCCATATGCCCCCCTAGGCACAACTACAACAACATAACCAACAAAAATGGGTCACAACTCCTGCAGCTCTGTTACATCCTGGGTATGTACATAGTCAATGGTAGGCTTCGAGGGGACTCCTATGGTAGGTACACCTATAGCTCATCTCTAGGCAGTAGTACTGTAGACTACTTTATCACCGACCTCAACCCAGCGTCTCTCAGAGCGTTCACAGTCAGTTCACTGACCTCAACCCAGAGTCTCTCAGAGCGTTCACAGTCAGTCCACTGACCTCAACCCAGAGTCCCTCAGAGCGTTCACAGTCAGTCCACTGACCTCAACCCAGAGTCCCTCAGAGCGTTCACAGTCAGCCCACTGACCTCAACCCAGAGTCTCTCAGAGCGTTCACAGTCAGTCCACTGACCTCAACCCAGAGTCCCTCAGAGCGTTCACAGTCAGTCCACTGACCTCAACCCAGAGTCCCTCAGAGCGTTAACAGTCAGTCCACTGACCTCAACCCAGAGTCCCTCAGAGCGTTCACAGTCAGTCCACTGACCTCAACCCAGAGTCCCTCAGAGCGTTCACAGTCAGTCCACTGACCTCAACCCCGAGTCTCTCAGAGCGTTCACAGTCAGTCCACTGACCTCAACCCACAGTCTCTCAGAGCGTTCACAGTCAGTTCACTGACCTCAACCCAGAGTCTCTCAGAGCGTTCACAGTCAGTCCACTGACCTCAACCCAGAGTCTCTCAGAGCGTTCACAGTCAGTTCACTGACCTCAACCCAGAGTCTCTCAGAGCGTTCACAGTCAGTCCACTGACCTCAACCCAGAGTCCCTCAGAGCGTTCACAGTCAGTCCACTGACCTCAACCCAGAGTCCCTCAGAGCGTTCACAGTCAGCCCACTGACCTCAACCCAGAGTCTCTCAGAGCGTTCACAGTCAGTCCACTGACCTCAACCCAGAGTCCCTCAGAGCGTTCACAGTCAGTCCACTGACCTCAACCCACAGTCCCTCAGAGCGTTCACAGTCAGTCCACTGACCTCAACCCCGAGTCTCTCAGAGCGTTCACAGTCAGTCCACTGACCTCAACCCAGAGTCCCTCAGAGCGTTCACAGTCAGTCCACTGACCTCAACCCCGAGTCTCTCAGAGCGTTCACAGTCAGTTCACTGACCTCAACCCAGAGTCTCTCAGAGCGTTCACAGTCAGTCCACTGACCTCAACCCAGAGTCCCTCAGAGCGTTCACAGTCAGTCCACTGACCTCAACCCAGAGTCCCTCAGAGCGTTCACAGTCAGTCCACTCACACCCCTATCAGACCACAGCAAAACCACAGTCTACTTGAACAGAGCAATACTCAATCATGAGGCACCAAAGCCAAAGGAGCTGAATAACATTAAGAAATGCTATAGATGGAAGGAAAGTAGTGTGGAAACCTACCAAAAAGCTATTAGGCAACAACAAATTCACTCCCCTTTGGACAACTTCCTGGACAAAATGTGAGAACTCATGAGAGGCAGTTTCATCAAATAAATATTTTTTTGCGACTGCACTTGAAGAAACTTTAAACGTTCCTGAAATGTTACATATTGACTGACCTTCATGTCTTAAAGTGATGATGGACTGTCGTTTCTCTTTGCTTATCTGAGCTGTTCTTGCCATAATATGTGACTGACCTTCCTGTCTTAAAGTGATGATGGACTGTTGTTTCTCTTTGCTTATCTGAGCTGTTCTTGCCATAATATGTGACTGACCGACTCAAATCGGTCTTATGTAGCAAAATATTACATTCGTTTTTTTTACACTGGATAAAAGTAGAGACTCAGAGCTACAAAATGGTATATCATACACTGCCTTTTTGAGGAAAATTGGGAAAGTTATTCTGCTTTGAAAGTTGATAAACTTGTAAACAATTTTTTTTAGAAAATGGCCTTTGAATGTTTCGGTAAGAGAGAGCTCGTTGTCTAAACCCATTCAGCATCGTTCACACCCTCTAAAGCTTTAGCCCCACCCATTCGGCATCGTTCACACCCTCTAAAGCTTTAGCCCCACCCATTCGGCATCGTTCACACCCTCTAAAGCTTTAGCCCCACCCATTCGGCATCGTTCACACCCTCTAAAGATTTAGCCCCACCCATTCGGCATCGTTCACACCCTCTAAAGCTTTAGCCTCACCCATTCAGCATCGTTCACACCCTCTAAAGCTTTAGCCCCACCCATTCAGCATCATTCACACCCTCTAAAGCTTTAGCCCCACCCATTCAGCATCGTTCACACCCTCTAAAGCTTTAGCCCCACCCATTCAGCATCGTTCACACCCTCTAAAGCTTTAGCCCCACCCATTCAGCATTGTTCACACCCTCTAAAGCTTTAGCCCCACCCATTCAGCATCGTTCACACCCTCTAAGCTTTAGCCCCACCCATTCAGCATCGTTCACACCCTCTAAAGCTTTAGCCCCACCCATTCAGAATCGTTCACACCCTCTAAAGCTTTAGCCCCACCCATCTCTATAAGGAATCACATGAGAGGCCATGTGCTAAACAGTGAGTATTGGCGGGTGGTAGCCTAGTGGTTAGAGCGTTGGACTAATGACTTAAAAGTTGCACGATCGAATCTCTGAGCCGACAAGGGAAAGATCTGTCGTTCAGCCCCTGAACAAGGCAGTTAACCCACTGTTCCTAGACCAGTTAACCCACTGTTCCTAGACCAGTTAACCCACTGTTCCTAGACCAGTTAACCCACTGTTCCTAGACCAGTTAACCCACTGTTCCCTGAACAAGGCAGTTAACCCACTGTTCCTAGACCGGTTAACCCACTGTTCCTAGACCAGTTAACCAGCTGTTCCACTGTTCCTAGACCAGTTTAACCCACTGTTCCTAGACCAGTTAACCCCACTGTTCCTAGACCAGTTAACCCACTGTTCCTAGACCAGTTAACCCACTGTTCCTAGACCAGTTAACCCACTGTTCCTAGACCAGTTAACCCACTGTTCCCTGAACAAGGCAGTTAACCCACTGTTCCTAGACCAGTTAACCCACTGTTCCTAGACCAGTTAACCAGCTGTTCCACTGTTCCTAGACCAGTTTAACCCACTGTTCCTAGACCAGTTAACCCACTGTTCCTAGACCAGTTAACCAGCTGTTCCACTGTTCCTAGACCAGTTAACCCACTGTTCCTAGACCAGTTAACCCACTGTTCCTAGACCAGTTAACCCACTGTTCCTAGACCAGTTAACCCACTGTTCCTAGACCAGTTAACCAGCTGTTCCACTGTTCCTAGACCAGTTTACCCACTGTTCCACTGTTCCTAGACCAGTTAACCCACTGTTCCTAGACCAGTTAACCCACTGTTCCTAGACCAGTTAACCAGCTGTTCCACTGTTCCTAGGAACAGTGGAGTGTATTTACTGTAGAAAGGGTTTGACTGGTAGTGTATTTACAGTAGAAAGGGTTTGACTCATAGTGTATTTACAGTAGAAAGGGTTTGACTGGTAGTGTATTTACAGTAGAAAGGGTTTGACTGGTAGTGTATTTACAGTAGAAAGGGTTTGGAAAAAGGTGATTGAAAGCATTAATACAAAAAACAACAAAACTAAACAAAATGGTGGTCAAGTTTGTTCTTTCTAACTGCTGTTTCCATTAGTTGGAATTACATCATCAGGTCTGTTTTAGCAACACACACTAGTCTATCATTTATAGTCTTTATACTTTATATGACATTCTCACAATAAGGATTTAAATAATGAATATAATTGATCTGAAATTCTAGTAATACAAAGCTGGGACCGAGAGACTGAAAAACAGCTTCTACCTCAAGGTCATCAGACTGTTAAACAGCCACCACTAACATTGAGAGGCTGCTGCCAACACACTGACTCAACTCTCTCTGTTAAACAGCCACCACTAACATAGAGAGGCTGCTGCCAACACACTGACTCAACTCTCTCTGTTAAACAGCCACCACTAACATAGAGAGGCTGCTGCCAACACACTGACTCAACTCCAGCCACCACTAACATAGAGAGGCTGCTGCCAACACACTGACTCAACTCCAGCCACCACTAACATAGAGAGGCTGCTGCCAACACACTGACTCAACTCTCTCTGTTAAACAGCCACCACTAACATAGAGAGGCTGCTGCCAACACACTGACTCAACTCCAGCCACCACTAACATAGAGAGGCTGCTGCCAACACACTGACTCAACTCCAGCCACCACTAACATAGAGAGGCTGCTGCCAACACACTGACTCAACTCCAGCCACCACTAACATAGAGAGGCTGCTGCCAACACACTGACTCAACTCTCTGGCCACTTTAATAATTAAAAACGGCATGTAATAAATGTATCACTTGTCACTAAATAACGTCACTTTATATAATGTACATAATATACCCTACATTACTCATCTCATATGTATATACTGTACTCTATACCATCTACTGCATCTTGATGTAATACATGTATCACTAGCCACTTTATATAATGTTTACATACCCTACATTACTCATCTCATATGTATATACTGTACTCTATACCATCTACTGCATCTTGATGTAATACATGTATCACTAGCCACTTTATATAATGTTTTTCATACCCTACATTACTCATCTCATATGTATATACTGTACTCGATACCATCTACTGCATCTTGTCTACGCCGTTCTGTACCATCACCCATCCATATGTACATATTCTTTATCCCTTTACACTTGTGTGTATAAGGTAGTAGTTTTGGAATTGTTGGGTTAGATTACTCGTTGGTTATTACTGCATTGTCAGAACTAGAAGCACAAGCATTTCGCTACACTCGCATTAACATCTGCTAACCATGTGACCAATGACATCTGCTAACCATGTGACCATTAACATCTGCTAACCACGTGACCAATAACATCTGCTAACCATGTGACCAATAACATCTGCTAACCATGTGACCAATGACATCTGCTAACCATGTGACCATTAACATCTGCTAACCATGTGACCAATAACATCTGCTAACCATGTGACCAATAACATCTGCTAACCATGTGACCATTAACATCTGCTAACCATGTGACCAATAACATCTGCTAACCATGTGACCAATAACATCTGCTAACCATGTGACCTATAACATCTGCTAACCATGTGACCAATAACATCTGCTAACAATGTGACCAATAACATCTGCTAACCATGTGACCAATAACATCTGCTAACCATGTGACCAATAACATCTGCTAACCATGTGACCAATAACATCTGCTAACCATGTGACCAATAACATCTGCTAACCATGTGACCAATAACATCTGCTAACCATGTGACCAATAACATCTGCTAACCATGTGACCAATAACATCTGCTAACCATGTGACCAATAACATCTGCTAACCATGTGACCAATAACATCTGCTAACCATGTGACCAATAACATCTGCTAACCATGTGACCAATAACATCTGCTAACCATGTGACCAATAACATCTGCTAACCATGTGACCAATAACATCTGCTAACCATGTGACCAATAACATCTGTTAACCATGTGACCAATAACATCTGCTAACCATGTGACCAATAACATCTGTTAACCATGTGACCAATAACATCTGCTAACCATGTGACCAATAACATCTGCTAACCATGTGACCAATAACATCTGCTAACCATGTGACCAATAACATCTGCTAACCATGTGACCAATAACATCTGCTGACCATGTATATGTGACCAATAACATCTGCTAACCATGTGACTAATAAATCAAATCAAATCAAATTTATTTTATATAGCCCTTCGTACATCAGCTGATATCTCAAAGTGCTGTACAGAAACCCAGCCTAAAACCCCAAACAGCAAGACATGCAGGTGTAGAAGCACGGTGGCTAGGAAAAACTCCCTAGAAAGGCCAATAACATCTGCTAACCATGTGACCTATAAAGTTGGATGTGATTTGATGTTCTGGACCTACCAGTCATCTTGATTTAGTATTTGAAGAATCTCAAATATAAAATAGCATTTCGCTTCACCTGCAGTAACATCAATAACCAATACAATTTGATTTGATTTAGTGACGATGTTAACAGAGACGTGACGTGACTTAATCCCACTGAACATGACGCGCGTGTGTGTGTATGTGTGTGTGTGTGTGTGTGTGTGTGTGTGTTCTAGCGAAATGCTTCATAATGACAACTAGGTCAGGATGAAATTGGAGAGAAAGAAATTAACAGAATGTTTGAAAAAAAGAGAGGAGAGGGAGAGTGGGGGAGAGAAAGAATGAGAGAGAGAGGTAGAAGATAAATATACTGTATATATGTTTGAAAAAGAGGGAGGGAGGGAGGGAGGGAGGGAGGGAGGGAGGGAGGGAGGGAGGGAGGGAGGGAGGGAGGGAGGGATGTGGCTCAGTGCAGAGAGAGAGAGAGAGACAGAGAGAGAGGTGTGTCTCAGCGCAAAGAGAGAGAGAGAGATGTGGCTCAGTGCAGAGAGAGAGAGAGAGAGAAAGATGTGGCTCAGTGCAGAGAGAGAGAGATGTGGCTCAGTGCAGAGAGAGAGAGAGAGAAAGATGTGGCTCAGTGCAGAGAGAGATGTGGCTCAGTGCAGAGAGGGAGAGAGGTGTGGCTCAGTGCAGAGAGAGAGAGAGATGTGGCTCAGCGCAGAGAGAGAGAGGTGTGGCTCAGTGCAGAGAGAGAGAGATGTGGCTCAGTGCAGAGAGATAGAGAGATGTGGCTCAGTGCAGAGAGATAGAGAGATGTGGCTCAGTGCAGAGGGAGAGAGATGTGGCTCAGTGCAGAGAGAGAGAGAGATGTGGCTCAGCGCAGAGAGAGAGAGGTGTGTCTCAGTGCACAGAGAGAGAGATATGGCTCAGTGCAGAGAGAGAGATGTGGCTCAGTGCAGAGAGAGAGATGTGGATCAGTGCAGAGAGAGAGATGTGGCTCAGGGCAGAGGGAGAGATGTGGCTCAGTGCAGAGAGAGAGAGAGAAGTAGCTCAGTGCAGAGAGAGAGAGGTGTGACTCAGTGCAGAGAGAGAGAGAGATGTGGCTCAGTGCAGAGGGAGAGAGAGATGTGGCTTAGTGCAGAGGGAGAGAGAGATGTGGCTCAGTGCAGAGGGAGAGAGATGTGGCTCAGTGCAGAGAGAGAGAGATGTGGCTCAGTGCAGAGAGAGAGATGTGGCTCAGTGCAGAGAGAGAGAGAGATGTGGCTCAGTGCAGAGAGAGAGAGAGAGATGTGGCTCAGCGCAGAGAAAAGAGATGTGGCTCAGCGCAGAGAGAGAGATGTGGCTCAGTGCAGAGAGAGAGAGATGTGGCTCAGTGCAGAGAGAGAGAGATGTGGCTCAGTGCAGAGGGAGAGAGATGTGGCTCATTGCAGAGAGAGGGTTATATCCCTTTACTATCCCTTTAATATCAGATACAGTATGTTACTGTGGTCAACTATCCCTTTAATATCAGATACAGTATGTTACTGTGGTCAACTATCCCTTTAATATCAGATACAGTATGTTACTGTGGTCAACTATCCCTTTAATATCCGATACAGTATGTTACAGTAGTCAACTATCCCTTTAATATCAAATACAGTATGTTACTGTGGTCAACTATCCCTTTAATATCAGATACAGTATGTTACTGTGGTCAACTATCCCTTTAATATCAGATACAGTATGTTACTGTGGTCAACTATCCCTTTAATATCCGATACAGTATGTTACAGTAGTCAACTATCCCTTTAATATCAGATACAGTATGTTACTGTGGTCAACTATCCCTTTAATATCAGATACAGTATGTTACTGTGGTCAACTATCCCTTTAATATCAGATACATTATGTTACTGTGGTCAACTATCCCTTTAATATCCGATACAGTATGTTACAGTAGTCAACTATCCCTTTAATATCAGATACAGTATGTTACTGTGGTCAACTATCCCTTTATAGTGGCAGATGCTCTTTTGGCACAGAGACACACACACACACACACACCTAAACACACACATACAAACACACCTAAACACACACACACACACACATAAACACACACACACACACACACACACACTACCCCATCAGTGTTCTTGTGTGATCTGTATTCCGGATCGGTTCTCTGATCCATCAAACTCTCTGTTTGTATGTACAGCAACCCTCAGCACTAAAGAGAGGCCTCTGTCACACACACACACTCTTCTCCCACTCTGACTTTACTTAGTCTCAGTTTCTCTGCTGCCATCTGGGAGCTGTTAGGAGATCTGCAAGAAGTCTCTAGTTGCAGTCTGTAGTTTGTCTGTAGTTTGTCTGTAGTTTACAGTCTGTAGTTTACAGTCTGTAGTTTACAGTCCGTAGTTTACAGTCTGTAGTTTACAGTCTGTAGTTTACAGTCTGTAGTTTACAGTCTGTAGTTTACAGTCTGTAGTTAACAGTCTGTAGTTAGTCTGTAGTTTACAGTCTGTAGTTAGTCTGTAGTTAGTCTGTAGTAAGTCTGTAGTTACCGTCTGTAGTTAGTATGTAGTTAGTATGTAGTTAGTCTGTAGTTTAGTCTGTAGTTTACAGTCTGTGGTTAGTCTGTAGTTACGGTCTGTAGTTGCGGTCCGTAGTTGCGGTCCGTAGTTGCGGTCCGTAGTTGCGGTCTGTAGTTGCAGTCTGTAGTTAGTCTGTAGTTAGTCTGTAGTTAGTCTGTAGTTAGTCTGTAGTTGCAGTGTGTAGTTGTAGTCTGTAGTTGCGGTCCGTAGTTGCAGTCTGTAGTTGCAGTCTGTAGTTAGTCTGTAGTTGCAGTGTGTAGTTGTAGTCTGTAGTTGCAGTCTGTAGTTACGGTCTGTAGTTACGGTCTGTAGTTGCGGTCTGTAGTTGCTGGCATCCTGGCACCGATCCAATGGTTTTAGATGAGTGGGGAGTAGAGTAGACTTCAGGAGGAAGGGACCATCACAGGGTGAACTAGGACTTCTATATTCAGATGATGAGTGGGGAGTAGAGTGGACTTCAGGAGGAAGGGAACATCACGGGGTGAACTAGGACTTCTATATTCAGATGATGAGTGGGGAGTAGAGTGGACTTCAGGAGGAAGGGAACATCACAGGGTGAACTAGGACTTCTATATTCAGATGATGAGTGGGGAGTAGAGTGGACTTCAGGAGGAAGGGAACATCACAGGGTGAACTAGGACTTCTATATTCAGATGGAACATCACAGGGTGAACTAGGACTTCTATATTCAGATGATGAGTGGGGAGTAGAGTAGAATTCAGGAGGAAGGGAACATCACAGGGTGAACTAGGACTTCTATATTCAGATGATGAGTGGGGAGTAGAGTAGACTTCAGGAGGAAGGGAACATCACAGGGTGAACTAGGACTTCTATATTCAGATGATGAGTGGGGAGTAGAGTAGACTTCAGGAGGAAGGGACCATCACAGGGTGAACTAGGACTTCTACATTCAGATGATGAGTGGGGAGTAGAGTAGACTTCAGGAGGAAGGGACCATCACAGGGTGAACTAGGACTTCTATATTCAGATGATGAGTGGGGAGTAGAGTAGACTTCAGGAGGAAGGGAACATGACAGGGTGAACTAGGACTTCTATATTCAGATGATGAGTGGGGAGTAGAGTAGACTTCAGGAGGAAGGGAACATCACAGGGTGAACTAGGACTTCTATATTCAGATGATGAGTGGGGAGTAGAGTAGACTTCAGGAGGAAGGGAACATCACAGGGTGAACTAGGACTTCTATATTCAGATGGAACATGACAGGGTGAACTAGGACTTCTATATTCAGATGAAACATGACAGGGTGAACTAGGACTTCTACATTCAGATGAAACATGACAGGGTGAACTAGGACTTCTATATTCAGATGAAACATGACAGGGTGAACTAGGACTTCTACATTCAGATGAAACATGACAGGGTGAACTAGGACTTCTATATTCAGATGAAACATGACAGGGTGAACTAGGACTTCTACATTCAGATGAAACATGACAGGGTGAACTAGGACTTCTATATTCAGATGAAACATCACAGGGTGAACTAGGACTTCTATATTCAGATGGAACATGACAGGGTGAACTAGGACTTCTATATTCAGATGATGAGTGGGGAGTAGAGTAGACTTCAGGAGGAAGGGAACATCACTGGGTGAACTAGGACTTCTATATTCAGATGATGAGTGGGGAGTAGAGTAGACTTCAGGAGGAAGGGAACATCACAGGGTGAACTAGGACTTCTATATTCAGATGATGAGTGGGGAGTAGAGTAGACTTCAGGAGGAAGGGAACATCACATGGTGAACTAGGACTTCTATATTCAGATGATGAGTGGGGAGTAGAGTAGACTTCAGGAGGAAGGGAACATCACGGGGTGAACTAGGACTTCTATATTCAGATGATGAGTGGGGAGTAGAGTAGACTTCAGGAGGAAGGGACCATCACAGGATGAACTAGGACTTCTATATTCAGATGATGAGTGGGGAGTAGAGTAGACTTCAGGAGGAAGGGACCATCACAGGGTGAACTAGGACTTCTATATTCAGGTGAAACATCACAGGGTGAACTAGGACTTCTATATTCAGATGATGAGGAAATAGTTGTTGAATTCAACAGTGGAGTCAACTTCCTTCTTCCTGTGTGTCCTCTCCCCCTTCCAGATCAGTGTGTTTATGACCCACCTGTCAAACTACGGCAATGACCGTCTGGGTCTGTACACATTCCTCCACCTGGCTGACTTCCTCTCTACCTGGACACACCTCCAGCTAGACACTCTACCTCCTCTGCAGCTGGCCCAGAGATACTTCACCCTGTTCCCGCAGCAGAGACAGCCTCTCTGGCAGGTAACCTCTAACCCCTGACCCCTGACCTCCTCTACAACTGTCCCAGAAACACAGAGAGTGTGTGTGTGTGTGTGTGTGTGTGTGTGTGTGTGTGTGTCTCTCTCTCTCTGTAGAACCCGTGTGATGACAAGAGGCACAGAGACATCTGGTCCAAGGAGAAGACCTGTGATAGGCTGCCCAAGGCTCTCGTCATCGGACCACAGAAGACAGGTACACACACACACAAATATGCACAAACACACACACACACACACACTAGTGATGCACAGGTTGACTCCTAGTTATATCCACGGCTTGAATAGAGAGAACATTAGGGTCTGGTCTCAGATTCACAGTGTGTTTTCTATATTAGCAGGTTAGGGTCTCAGATTCACAGTGTGTTTTCTATATTAGCAGGTTAGGGTCTCAGATTCACAGTGTGTTTTCTATATTAGCAGGTTAGGGTCTCAGATTCACAGTGTGTTTTCTATATTAGCAGGTTAGGGTCTCAGATTCACAGTGTGTTTTCTATATTAGCAGGTTAGGGTCTCAGATTCACAGTGTGTTTTCTATATTAGCAGGTTAGGGTCTCAGATTCACAGTGTGTTTTCTATATTAGCAGGTTAGGGTCTCAGATTCACAGTGTGTTTTCTATATTAGCAGGTTAGGGTCTCAGATTCACAGTGTGTTTTCTATATTAGCAGGTTAGGGTCTCAGATTCACAGTGTGTTTTCTATATTAGCAGGTTAGGGTCTCAGATTCACAGTGTGTTTTCTATATTAGCAGGTTAGGGTCTCAGATTCACAGTGTGTTTTCTATATTAGCAGGTTAGGGTCTCAGATTCACAGTGTGTTTTCTATATTAGCAGGTTAGGGTCTCAGATTCACAGTGTGTTTTCTATATTAGCAGGTTAGGGTCTCAGATTCACAGTGTGTTTTCTATATTAGCAGGTTCGGGTCTCTGATTCACAGTGTGTTTTCTATATTAGCAGGTTAGGGTCTCAGATTCACAGTGTGTTTTCTATATTAGCAGGTTAGGGTCTCAGATTCACAGTGTGTTTTCTATATTAGCAGGTTAGGGTCTCAGATTCACAGTGTGTTTTCTATATTAGCAGGTTAGGGTCTCAGATTCACAGTGTGTTTTCTATATTAGCAGGTTAGGGTCTCAGATTCACAGTGTGTTTTCTATATTAGCAGGTTAGGGTCTCAGATTCACAGTGTGTTTTCTATATTAGCAGGTTAGGGTCTCAGATTCACAGTGTATTTGATATATTAGCAGGTTAGGGTCTGGTCTCAGATTCACAGTGTGTTTTCTATATTAGCAGGTTAGGGTCTCAGATTCACAGTGTGTTTTCTATATTAACAGGTTAGGGTCTCAGATTCACATTGTGTTTTCTATATTAGCAGGTTAGGGTCTCAGATTCACAGTGTGTTTCCTATATTAGCAGGTTAGGGTCTCAGATTCACAGTGTGTTTTCTATATTAGCAGGTTAGGGTCTCAGATTCACAGTGTGTTTTCTATATTAGCAGGTTAGGGTCTGGGTCTCAGATTCACAGTGTGTTTTCTATATTAGCAGGTTAGGGTCTCAGATTCACATTGTGTTTTCTATATTAGCAGGTTAGGGTCTGGTCTCAGATTCACAGTGTGTTTTCTATATTAGCAGGTTAGGGTCTCAGATTCACAGTGTGTTTTCTATATTAGCAGGTCAGGGTCTCTGATTCACAGTGTGTTTTCTATATTAGCAGGTTAGGGTCTCAGATTCACAGTGTGTTTTCTATATTAACAGGTTAGGGTCTCAGATTCACAGTGTGTTTTCTATATTAGCAGGTTAGGGTCTCAGATTCACAGTGTGTTTTCTATATTAGCAGGTTAGGGTCTCAGATTCACAGTGTGTTTTCTATATTAGCAGGTTAGGGTCTCAGATTCACAGTGTGTTTTCTATATTAGCAGGTTAGGGTCTCAGATTCACAGTGTGTTTTCTATATTAGCAGGTTAGGGTCTCAGATTCACAGTGTGTTTTCTATATTAGCAGGTTAGGGTCTCTGATTCACAGTGTGTTTTCTATATTAGCAGGTTAGGGTCTCAGATTCTCATTTTATCACAGTCGGCCGTTTGAGTTATTAGCAATTGCGAGCGGGTGAACAAACAGCTGACCCCCGCATCACTTAATACACACACACACACACATTAATACACACACACACACTCAAACACACACACACGCGCATGCGCGCACGCACGCACGCACTGCACTTTGGCTGCTAGGTACCAGAGTCACATCTACTCCCTGATTGGCCAGGGGGTCGTTGTTAGGGGCCCATAGCGACAGCAGGCGTTTGACAAGGAAGATATATTTAACATCTCTGAGTTAGTATCTTTCTCTCTCTCTCTCTCTCTCTCTGTCTCTCTCTCTCTCTCTCTGTCTCTCTCTCTCTCTCTGTCTCTCTCTGTCTCTCTATGTCTCTCTCTGTGTCTCTCTCTCTCTATCTGTCTCTCTCTCGCTCTCTCTCTCTGTCTCTGTCTCTCTCTCTCTGTCTCTCTCTCTCTCTCTCTCTGTCTCTCTCTCTCTCTCTCTCTCTCTCTCTCTCTCTCTCTCTCTCTCTTGACCTCTCCTTCACTGTCTCTCTCATTGTTCACCTGGTGAGAGATTACAGAGACAAGAGAAGACAAGAGAAGAGAAGAGCAGAGAAGAGAAGAGAGAGAGAATGAGAGAGAGAGAGACTTGGTTATTGTTGCTACAATATGTACATTGTCGCATCACGCAAATAAAGCAAATTTAATTTAAATGAATTGAGAGACAGGGAGAGACAGGGAGAGGGGGGAGAGAGAGAGGGAGTAATAGTAGAGAGAGAGAGTAGTAGAGAGAGAGTAGTAGAGAGAGAGAGTAGTAGAGAGAGAGAGAGTAGTAGAGAGAGTAGTAGAGAGAGAGAGTAGTAGAGAGAGTGAGAGTAGTAGAGAGAGAGTAGTAGAGAGAGAGTAGTAGAGAGAGAGAGAGTGGTAGAGAGAGAGAGAGTAGAGAGAGAGAGTAGTAGAGAGAGAGTAGTAGAGAGAGAGAGAGTAGTAGAGAGAGAGAGTAGTATAGAGAGAGAGTAGTAGAGAGAGAGTAATAGAGAGAGAGAGTAGAGAGAGAGAGAGTAGAGAGAGAGAGTAGTAGAGAGAGAGAGTAGAGAGGGAGAGTAGTAGAGAGAGAGAGAGTAGTAGAGAGAGAGAGAGTAGATAGAGAGAGTAGTAGAGAGAGAGTAGTAGAGAGAGAGAGTAGTAGAGAGAGAGAGAGTAGAGAGAGAGAGTAGTAGAGAGAGAGAGAGTAATAGAGAGAGAGTAGTAGAGAGGGAGAGAGTAGAGAGAGAGAGTAGTAGAGAGAGAGAGTAGAGAGAGAGAGTAGTAGAGAGAGAGAGAGTAGTAGAGAGAGAGAGTAATAGAGAGAGATTAGTAGAGAGAGAGAGAGTAGAGAGAGAGAGTAGTAGAGAGAGAGTAGTAGAGAGAGAGAGTAGAGAGGGAGAGTAGTAGAGAGAGAGAGAGTAGTAGAGAGAGAGAGAGTAGATAGAGAGAGTAGTAGAGAGAGAGTAGTAGAGAGAGAGAGTAGTAGAGAGAGAGAGAGTAGAGAGAGAGAGTAGTAGAGAGAGAGAGAGTAATAGAAAGAGAGTAGTAGAGAGGGAGAGAGTAGAGAGAGAGTAGTAGAGAGAGAGAGTAGAGAGAGAGAGAGTAGAGAGAGAGAGTAGTAGAGAGAGAGAGAGTAGAGAGAGAGAGTAGTAGAGAGAGAGAGAGTAGTAGAGAGAGAGAGAGTAGATAGAGAGAGTAGTAGAGAGAGAGTAGTAGAGAGAGAGAGTAGTAGAGAGAGAGAGAGTAGAGAGAGAGAGTAGTAGAGAGAGAGAGTAGTAGAGCGAGAGAGAGTAGTAGAGAGAGAGAGAGTAGATAGAGAGAGTAGTAGATAGAGAGAGTAGTAGAGAGAGAGAGTAGTAGAGAGAGAGAGAGTAGTAGAGAGAGAGAGTAATAGAGAGAGTAGTAGAGAGAGAGAGAGTAGAGAGAGAGAGTAGTAGAGAGAGAGAGAGTAGAGAGAGAGAGTAATAGAGAGAGTAGTAGAGAGAGAGAGAGTAGAGAGAGAGAGTAGTAGAGAGAGAGAGTAGTAGAGAGAGAGAGTAGTAGAGCGAGAGAGAGTAGTAGAGAGAGAGAGAGTAGATAGAGAGAGTAGTAGATAGAGAGAGTAGTAGAGAGAGAGAGTAGTAGAGAGAGAGAGAGTAGTAGAGAGAGAGAGTAATAGAGAGAGTAGTAGAGAGAGAGAGAGTAGAGAGAGAGAGTAGTAGAGAGAGAGAGAGTAGAGAGAGAGAGTAATAGAGAGAGTAGTAGAGAGAGAGAGAGTAGAGAGAGAGAGTAGTAGAGAGAGAGAGTAATAGAGAGAGAGAGTAGAGAGAGAGAGTAGAGAGAGAGAGTAGTAGAGAGAGAGAGTAGTAGAGAGAGAGAGAGTAGTAGAGAGAGAGAGTAATAGAGAGAGTAGTAGAGAGAGAGAGAGTAGAGAGAGAGAGTAGTAGAGAGAGAGAGTAGTAGAGCGAGAGAGAGTAGTAGAGAGAGAGAGAGTAGATAGAGAGAGTAGTAGATAGAGAGAGTAGTAGAGAGAGAGAGTAGTAGAGAGAGAGAGAGTAGTAGAGAGAGAGAGTAATAGAGAGAGTAGTAGAGAGAGAGAGAGTAGAGAGAGAGAGAGTAGTAGAGAGAGAGAGAGTAGTAGAGAGAGAGAGTAATAGAGAGAGAGAGTAGTAGAGAGAGAGTAGTAGAGAGAGAGAGTAATAGAGAGAGAGAGTAGTAGAGAGAGAGAGTAATAGAGAGAGAGAGTAGTAGAGAGAGAGTAGTAGAGAGAGAGAGTAGTAGAGAGAGAGAGTAATAGAGAGAGAGAGTAGAGAGAGAGAGTAGTAGAGAGAGAGAGAGTAGTAGAGAGAGAGAGTAATAGAGAGAGAGAGTAGTAGAGAGAGAGTAGTAGAGAGAGAGAGAGTAATAGAGAGAGAGTAGTAGAGAGAGAGAGAGTAGTAGAGAGAGAGAGTAATAGAGAGAGAGAGTAGTAGAGAGAGAGAGTAGTAGAGAGAGAGAGTAGAGAGAGAGAGAGTAGTAGAGAGAGAGAGTAATAGAGAGAGAGAGTAGTAGAGAGAGAGAGTAGTAGAGAGAGAGAGTAGAGAGAGAGAGTAGTAGAGAGAGAGAGAGTAGTAGAGAGAGAGAGTAGTAGAGAGAGAGAGAGTAGTAGAGAGAGAGAGTAATAGAGAGAGAGAGTAATAGAGAGAGAGAGTAATAGAGAGAGAGAGTAGTAGAGAGAGAGAGTAGAGAGAGAGAGTAGTAGAGAGAGAGAGAGTAGTAGAGAGAGAGAGTAGTAGAGAGAGAGAGAGTAGTAGAGAGAGAGTAGTAGAGAGAGAGAGTAATAGAGAGAGAGAGTAATAGAGAGAGAGAGTAGTAGGGAGAGAGAGTAGTAGAGAGAGAGAGTAGTAGAGAGAGAGAGTAGTAGAGAGAGAGAGTAATAGAGCGAGAGTAGTAGAGAGAGAGAGTAGTAGAGAGAGAGAGTAGTAGAGAGAGAGAGTAATAGAGAGAGAGAGTAGAGAGAGAGAGAGTAGAGAGAGAGAGTAGTAGAGAGAGAGAGTAGTAGAGAGAGAGAGAGTAGTAGAGAGAGAGAGTAATAGAGAGAGTAGTAGAGAGAGAGAGAGTAGAGAGAGAGAGTAGTAGAGAGAGAGAGTAGTAGAGCGAGAGAGAGTAGTAGAGAGAGAGAGAGTAGATAGAGAGAGTAGTAGATAGAGAGAGTAGTAGAGAGAGAGAGTAGTAGAGAGAGAGAGAGTAGTAGAGAGAGAGAGTAATAGAGAGAGTAGTAGAGAGAGAGAGAGTAGAGAGAGAGAGAGTAGTAGAGAGAGAGAGAGTAGTAGAGAGAGAGAGTAATAGAGAGAGAGAGTAGTAGAGAGAGAGTAGTAGAGAGAGTAATAGAGAGAGAGAGTAGTAGAGAGAGAGAGTAATAGAGAGAGAGAGTAGTAGAGAGAGAGAGTAATAGAGAGAGAGAGTAGTAGAGAGAGAGTAGTAGAGAGAGAGAGAGTAATAGAGAGAGAGTAGTAGAGAGAGAGAGAGTAGTAGAGAGAGAGAGTAATAGAGAGAGAGAGTAGTAGAGAGAGAGTAGTAGAGAGAGAGAGTAATAGAGAGAGAGAGTAGTAGAGAGAGAGAGAGTAATAGAGAGAGAGAGTAATAGAGAGAGAGAGTAGTAGAGAGAGAGTAGTAGAGAGAGAGAGTAGAGAGAGAGAGAGTAGTAGAGAGAGAGAGTAGTAGAGAGAGAGTAGTAGAGAGAGAGAGTAGTAGAGAGAGAGTAGTAGAGAGAGAGAGTAGTAGAGAGAGAGTAGTAGAGAGAGAGAGTAGTAGAGAGAGAGTAGTAGAGAGAGAGAGTAGTAGAGAGAGAGTAGTAGAGAGAGAGAGTAGTAGAGAGAGAGTAGTAGAGAGAGAGTAGTAGAGAGAGAGAGTAGTAGAGAGAGAGAGTAGTAGAGAGAGAGAGTAGTAGAGAGAGAGAGTAATAGAGCGAGAGTAGTAGAGAGAGAGAGTAGTAGAGAGAGAGAGAGTAGAGAGAGTAGTAGAGAGAGAGTAGTAGAGAGAGAGAGTAGTAGAGAGAGAGAGTAGTAGAGAGAGAGAGTAATAGAGCGAGAGTAGTAGAGAGAGAGAGTAGTAGGGAGAGAGAGAGTAGAGAGAGAGAGTAGTAGAGAGAGAGAGTAGTAGAGAGAGAGTAGAGAGAGAGAGTAATAGAGAGAGAGAGTAGTAGAGAGAGAGAGTAATAGAGAGAGAGTAGTAGAGAGAGAGAGAGTAGAGAGAGAGAGTAGTAGAGAGAGAGAGTAATAGAGAGAGAGAGAGTAGTAGAGAGAGAGAGTAATAGAGAGAGAGTAGAGAGAGAGAGAGTAGTAGAGAGAGAGTAGTAGAGAGAGAGAGTAATAGAGAGAGAGAGTAGTAGAGAGAGAGTAGTAGAGAGAGAGTAGTAGAGAGAGAGTAGTAGAGAGAGAGAGTAATAGAGAGAGTAGTAGAGAGAGAGAGTAATAGAGAGAGAGTAGTAGAGAGAGAGAGAGTAATAGAGAGAGTAGTAGAGAGAGAGAGTAGTAGAGAGAGAGAGTAGTAGAGAGAGAGTAATAGAGAGAGAGAGAGTAGAGAGAGAGAGTAATAGAGAGAGAGTAGTAGAGAGAGAGAGAGTAATAGAGAGAGTAGTAGAGAGAGAGAGTAGTAGAGAGAGAGTAGTAGAGAGAGAGTAGTAGAGAGAGAGAGTAGTAGAGAGAGAGAGTAGTAGAGAGAGAGAGTAGTAGAGAGAGAGAGTAATAGAGCGAGAGTAGTAGAGAGAGAGAGTAGTAGAGAGAGAGAGAGTAGAGAGAGTAGTAGAGAGAGAGTAGTAGAGAGAGAGAGTAGTAGAGAGAGAGAGTAGTAGAGAGAGAGAGTAATAGAGCGAGAGTAATAGAGAGAGTAGTAGAGAGAGAGTAGTAGAGAGAGAGAGTAGTAGAGAGAGAGAGAGTAGAGAGAGTAGTAGAGAGAGAGTAGTAGAGAGAGAGAGTAGTAGGGAGAGAGAGAGTAGAGAGAGAGAGTAGTAGAGAGAGAGAGTAGTAGAGAGAGAGTAGAGAGAGAGAGTAATAGAGAGAGAGAGTAGTAGAGAGAGAGAGTAATAGAGAGAGAGTAGTAGAGAGAGAGAGAGTAGAGAGAGAGAGTAGTAGAGAGAGAGAGTAATAGAGAGAGAGAGAGTAGTAGAGAGAGAGAGTAATAGAGAGAGAGTAGAGAGAGAGAGAGTAGTAGAGAGAGAGTAGTAGAGAGAGAGAGTAATAGAGAGAGAGAGTAGTAGAGAGAGAGTAGTAGAGAGAGAGTAGTAGAGAGAGAGTAGTAGAGAGAGAGAGTAATAGAGAGAGTAGTAGAGAGAGAGAGTAATAGAGAGAGAGTAGTAGAGAGAGAGAGAGTAATAGAGAGAGTAGTAGAGAGAGAGAGTAGTAGAGAGAGAGAGTAGTAGAGAGAGAGTAATAGAGAGAGAGAGAGTAGAGAGAGAGAGTAATAGAGAGAGAGTAGTAGAGAGAGAGAGTAGTAGAGAGAGAGAGTAGTAGAGAGAGAGAGAGTAGTAGAGAGAGAGTAATAGAGAGAGAGAGAGTAGAGAGAGAGAGTAGAGAGAGAGAGTAATAGAGAGAGAGAGAGTAGAGAGAGAGTAGTAGAGAGAGAGAGAGTAGAGAGAGACACAGTTCCGGAGTTCCAAATTGAGCAGCTGCTGAAAAATGAGCTCCTGTATATATTGAGATTTAAATGGTTTTTTAGAGTGAAGTACATCGAAAAAATCAAAAGAAAACTGCAAGACTCAATAGAAGACAATACAAGCAACAAACCAAAAAGACAGGATTTTGAAAAAGTAACTATTTTTCATAAAATTATACAGTTATCTTAGCTAGCTGAATTGTTAGCTGAATTGTTTACATGTTGCTAAGCAGTTGCTAGGGACTCTCCTGGAAGAAGCTAGCTAGCTTACAAAGAATAACAAAAAAATATCTAGTTAACAGAAGAAAGGAAGACAAAATAAGGACAAAATAAGGACAGAAGAAAAAGGAAAAGAAAAAAGGACAACAAAGTGAAACAGTCCTCTGAAGAAACAAGAGAGCATTATACAAGAAACAGCACTTCTATTGCAACATTGTAGCCAACATCACCAGCGTTGCTATGGAAATTGTTTACCCACCAGACATCCAAACAGAGAAAGCTAAGAAAAGTTTCAAAGGTTTGTTGATGGGACAGAACCATGAATGCCTGTTTGCAGATCTTACCAGTTACAAAACAAGAGCAAATTTAATTTTTAATACCAATCGAGGGAACATATGGAAAAAGGTTATTTGCAACCATTTCCCTTTCTCAAAAAAGAGGGGCATCAGCCAAGGATGTCAGATCAGCATTTTTGAAGAAGCTGACCAGAGCAACACATATCAAACAGTAAACTTATATAATAATGGAACTGTATTGATACAAGGCAATGATTCAAGCCTCCAGGCTTTTGAGAATAGGTTTGCTACCCTAAAAGAAGACGCTGACATCATCTCAGAAAATGAGGAAAAAGTCAAGGAGGGAGATGGAGAAAAGCAGACCCCAATGGTCTCTGTGACCCAGCAGG
>NW_023493710.1:95000-112500 GCF_013265735.2 Oncorhynchus mykiss
GAACACACAAAAAATTACACCTACCTTGGTCTGACCATATCTGCATCGGGAAACTTTAATATGGCAGTGAAGGCACTCAAAGAAAAAGCCCGCAGAGCAATGTATGCAATAAAAATGAAATTATTCAAAATCAACATCCCAATTAGAATTTGGACTAAAATATTTGACAGTGTAATCCTACCAATAGCACTTTATGGAAGTGAGGTTTGGGGGCCACTCAATAAACTGGATTTTAAAATGTGGGACAAACATCCAATTGAAACCCTACATGCAGAATTCTGTCGGAAAATTCTACAAGTCCAGAGAAATACACCAACTAATGCATGTAGGGCAGAATTGGGCCGTTTTCCAGTAATAATGAAAATACAGAAAAGATCATTAAAATTTTGGCTACATCTAAATTCAAGTCCAAATTCGAGTCTGCAATTTAAAGCACTTCAAGCCCAAGAGCTGAGCCCAGAAACGAGCCCTCTCAGTCAGCTGGTGTTGGACCTCACCAACCAAGCTGACACCAGCACTGCTTCAAAAGAAAGAATTCCAATAAACAAAATCATGAACCAATCAAAGGAATCATATTTACAATACTGGAAAAACGAAACAAAATCCCAAAGCCGACTAAATTGCTATCTGACCCTAAACAGAGAATATGAATTGGCTGATTATCTCTACTCTGTCAGAGATACGAAGCAGAGACAGATCCTTACCAAGTACAGGCTGAGTGACCACCGATTGGCAATAGAAACCGGCAGACATAAAAAGACATGGCTACCCAAAGAGGAGCGTGTATGTGGTCACTGCATGACAGGGGAGGTAGAGACAGAGATGCACTTTCTCCTTTACTGTGATAAATATTCCTCACAAAGAGATTCATTATTCACAGAAATGACTACATATATTCCACATTTTTACAAATTGAACCCAGAGGAAAAACTAAGAATACTCATGGGCGAAGGAGCAATGGCTCCTCTTGCAGCCAAATATGTATTTTCCTGCCATAGCCTGAGGGACACTGAATAATAACATCTGCATAGTAAACAGTAACTTACTTATTATTACTATTATTGTTATTACTATAATTATTAATGTTTACTGTAGACTGTTACCATTTTATTGTATTTATTTTTGTATTATTATTTACTACCATTTTATATTATTATTTGCTATCATTTACAATTTTGTTACAATGTATATTGTATACATTGTTGCTTTGGCAATATTGACACAATGTTTTTCATGCCAATAAAGCAGCTTGAATTTGAATTTGAATTTGAGTAGATAGAGAGAGTAGTAGATAGAGAGAGTAGTAGAGAGAGAGAGTAGTAGAGAGAGAGAGAGTAGTAGAGAGAGAGAGTAATAGAGAGAGTAGTAGAGAGAGAGAGAGTAGAGAGAGAGAGTAGTAGAGAGAGAGAGAGTAGTAGAGAGAGAGAGTAATAGAGCGAGAGTAGTAGAGAGAGAGAGAGTAGTAGAGAGAGAGAGTAATAGAGCGAGAGTAGTAGAGAGAGAGAGAGTAGTAGAGAGAGAGTAGTAGAGAGAGAGTAATAGAGAGAGAGTAGTAGAGAGAGAGTAGTAGAGAGAGAGTAGTAGAGAGAGAGAGTAATAGAGAGAGAGTAGTAGAGAGAGAGTAGTAGAGAGAGAGTAGTAGAGAGAGAGTAGTAGAGAGAGAGAGTAATAGAGAGAGAGAGTAATAGAGAGAGAGAGTAGTAGAGAGAGAGAGTAGTAGAGAGAGAGAGAGAGTAGTAGAGAGAGAGAGTAATAGAGAGAGAGAGTAGTAGAGAGAGAGAGTAATAGAGAGAGTAGTAGAGAGAGAGTAGTAGAGAGAGAGAGTAATAGAGAGAGTAGTAGAGAGAGAGAGTAATAGAGAGAGAGTAGTAGAGAGAGAGAGAGTAGAGAGAGAGAGTAATAGAGAGAGAGTAGTAGAGAGAGAGAGAGTAGTAGAGAGAGAGAGTAATAGAGAGAGAGTAGTAGAGAGAGAGAGAGTAGAGAGAGTAGTAGAGAGAGAGTAGTAGAGAGAGAGAGTAGTAGAGAGAGAGAGTAGTAGAGAGAGAGAGTAATAGAGCGAGAGTAGTAGAGAGAGAGAGTAGTAGGGAGAGAGAGAGTAGAGAGAGAGAGTAGTAGAGAGAGAGAGTAGTAGAGAGAGAGTAGAGAGAGAGAGTAATAGAGAGAGAGAGTAGTAGAGAGAGAGAGTAATAGAGAGAGAGTAGTAGAGAGAGAGAGAGTAGAGAGAGAGAGTAGTAGAGAGAGAGAGTAATAGAGAGAGAGAGAGTAGTAGAGAGAGAGAGTAATAGAGAGAGAGTAGAGAGAGAGAGAGTAGTAGAGAGAGAGTAGTAGAGAGAGAGAGTAATAGAGAGAGAGAGTAGTAGAGAGAGAGTAGTAGAGAGAGAGTAGTAGAGAGAGAGTAGTAGAGAGAGAGAGTAATAGAGAGAGTAGTAGAGAGAGAGAGTAATAGAGAGAGAGTAGTAGAGAGAGAGAGAGTAATAGAGAGAGTAGTAGAGAGAGAGAGTAGTAGAGAGAGAGAGTAGTAGAGAGAGAGTAATAGAGAGAGAGAGAGTAGAGAGAGAGAGTAATAGAGAGAGAGTAGTAGAGAGAGAGAGAGTAATAGAGAGAGAGTAGAGAGAGAGAGAGTAGTAGAGAGAGAGTAGTAGAGAGAGAGAGTAATAGAGAGAGAGAGTAGTAGAGAGAGAGTAGTAGAGAGAGAGAGTAATAGAGAGAGAGTAGTAGAGAGAGAGAGTAATAGAGAGAGAGTAGAGAGAGAGAGAGTAGTAGAGAGAGAGTAGTAGAGAGAGAGAGTAATAGAGAGAGAGAGTAGTAGAGAGAGAGAGTAATAGAGAGAGTAGTAGAGAGAGAGAGTAATAGAGAGAGAGTAGTAGAGAGAGAGAGAGTAATAGAGAGAGTAGTAGAGAGAGAGAGTAGTAGAGAGAGAGAGTAGTAGAGAGAGAGTAATAGAGAGAGAGAGAGTAGAGAGAGAGAGTAGAGAGAGAGAGAGTAGTAGAGCGAGAGAGAGTAGTAGAGAGAGAGAGAGTAGATAGAGAGAGTAGTAGATAGAGAGAGTAGTAGAGAGAGAGAGTAGTAGAGAGAGAGAGAGTAGTAGAGAGAGAGAGTAATAGAGAGAGTAGTAGAGAGAGAGAGAGTAGAGAGAGAGAGTAGTAGAGAGAGAGAGAGTAGTAGAGAGAGAGAGTAATAGAGCGAGAGTAGTAGAGAGAGAGAGAGTAGTAGAGAGAGAGAGTAATAGAGCGAGAGTAGTAGAGAGAGAGAGAGTAGTAGAGAGAGAGTAGTAGAGAGAGAGTAATAGAGAGAGAGTAGTAGAGAGAGAGTAGTAGAGAGAGAGTAGTAGAGAGAGAGAGTAATAGAGAGAGAGTAGTAGAGAGAGAGTAGTAGAGAGAGAGTAGTAGAGAGAGAGTAGTAGAGAGAGAGAGTAATAGAGAGAGAGAGTAATAGAGAGAGAGAGTAGTAGAGAGAGAGAGTAGTAGAGAGAGAGAGAGAGTAGTAGAGAGAGAGAGTAATAGAGAGAGAGAGTAGTAGAGAGAGAGAGTAATAGAGAGAGTAGTAGAGAGAGAGTAGTAGAGAGAGAGAGTAATAGAGAGAGTAGTAGAGAGAGAGAGTAATAGAGAGAGAGTAGTAGAGAGAGAGAGAGTAGAGAGAGAGAGTAATAGAGAGAGAGTAGTAGAGAGAGAGAGAGTAGTAGAGAGAGAGAGTAATAGAGAGAGAGTAGTAGAGAGAGAGAGAGTAGAGAGAGAGAGAGTAGAGAGAGAGAGTAGTAGAGAGAGAGAGAGTAGAGAGAGAGAGTAGTAGAGAGAGAGAGAGTAGAGAGAGAGAGTAATAGAGAGAGTAGTAGAGAGAGAGTAGTAGAGAGAGAGAGTAGTAGAGAGAGAGAGTAATAGAGAGAGAGTAGTAGAGAGAGAGAGAGTAGAGAGAGAGAGTAATAGAGAGAGTAGTAGAGAGAGAGTAGTAGAGAGAGAGAGTAGTAGAGAGAGAGTAGTAGAGAGAGAGAGTAATAGAGAGAGAGTAGTAGAGAGAGAGAGTAGTAGAGAGAGAGAGTAATAGAGCGAGAGTAGTAGAGAGAGAGAGTAGTAGGGAGAGAGAGAGTAGAGAGAGAGAGTAGTAGAGAGAGAGAGTAGTAGAGAGAGAGTAGAGAGAGAGAGTAATAGAGAGAGAGAGTAGTAGAGAGAGAGAGTAGTAGAGAGAGAGAGAGTAGTAGAGAGAGAGAGTAATAGAGAGAGAGTAGTAGAGAGAGAGTAGTAGAGAGAGAGAGTAGTAGAGAGAGAGTAGAGAGAGAGAGTAATAGAGAGAGAGAGTAGTAGAGAGAGAGAGTAGTAGAGAGAGAGAGAGTAGTAGAGAGAGAGAGTAATAGAGAGAGAGTAGAGAGAGAGAGTAGTAGAGAGAGAGAGTAATAGAGAGAGAGAGAGTAGTAGAGAGAGAGAGTAATAGAGAGAGAGTAGAGAGAGAGAGAGTAGAGAGAGAGAGAGTAGTAGAGAGAGAGAGAGTAGTAGAGAGAGAGAGTAGTAGAGAGAGAGTAGTAGAGAGAGAGAGTAATAGAGAGAGAGAGTAGTAGAGAGAGAGTAGTAGAGAGAGAGTAGTAGAGAGAGAGTAGTAGAGAGAGAGAGTAATAGAGAGAGAGAGTAGTAGAGAGAGAGTAGTAGAGAGAGAGTAGTAGAGAGAGAGTAGTAGAGAGAGAGAGTAATAGAGAGAGTAGTAGAGAGAGAGTAGTAGAGAGAGAGAGTAGTAGAGAGAGAGTAGTAGAGAGAGAGTAGTAGAGAGAGAGAGTAATAGAGAGAGAGAGTAGTAGAGAGAGAGTAGTAGAGAGAGAGAGTAGTAGAGAGAGAGTAGTAGAGAGAGAGTAGTAGAGAGAGAGAGTAATAGAGAGAGAGAGTAGTAGAGAGAGAGTAGTAGAGAGAGAGTAGTAGAGAGAGAGTAGTAGAGAGAGAGAGTAATAGAGAGAGTAGTAGAGAGAGAGAGTAATAGAGAGAGAGTAGTAGAGAGAGAGAGAGTAGTAGAGAGAGAGTAATAGAGAGAGAGTAGTAGAGAGAGAGAGAGTAATAGAGAGAGTAGTAGAGAGAGAGAGTAATAGAGAGAGAGTAGAGAGAGAGAGAGTAGTAGAGAGAGAGTAGTAGAGAGAGAGAGTAATAGAGAGAGAGAGTAGTAGAGAGAGAGAGTAGAGAGAGAGAGTAATAGAGAGAGAGTAGAGAGAGAGAGAGTAGTAGAGAGAGAGTAGTAGAGAGAGAGAGTAATAGAGAGAGAGTAGAGAGAGAGAGAGTAGTAGAGAGAGAGTAGTAGAGAGAGAGAGTAATAGAGAGAGAGTAATAGAGAGAGAGTAGAGAGAGAGAGAGTAGTAGAGAGAGAGTAGTAGAGAGAGAGAGTAATAGAGAGAGAGTAGAGAGAGAGTAGTAGAGAGAGAGTAGTAGAGAGAGAGAGTAATAGAGAGAGAGTAGTAGAGAGAGAGAGTAATAGAGAGAGAGAGTAGTAGAGAGAGAGAGTAATAGAGAGAGAGTAATAGAGAGAGAGTAGTAGAGAGAGAGAGTAATAGAGAGAGAGAGAGTAGAGAGAGAGAGTAATAGAGAGAGAGTAGTAGAGAGAGAGAGTAATAGAGAGAGAGTAGAGAGAGAGAGAGTAGTAGAGAGAGAGTAGTAGAGAGAGAGAGTAATAGAGAGAGAGTAGTAGAGAGAGAGAGTAATAGAGAGAGAGAGTAGTAGAGAGAGAGAGTAATAGAGAGAGAGTAATAGAGAGAGAGTAGTAGAGAGAGAGAGTAATAGAGAGAGAGAGAGTAGAGAGAGAGAGTAATAGAGAGAGAGTAGTAGAGAGAGAGAGTAATAGAGGGAGAGTAGTAGAGAGAGAGAGTAATAGAGAGAGAGAGTAGTAGAGAGAGAGAGTAGTAGAGAGAGAGAGTAGTAGAGAGAGAGTAATAGAGAGAGAGAGAGTAGAGAGAGAGAGTAATAGAGAGAGAGTAGTAGAGAGAGAGAGTAATAGAGAGAGAGTAGAGAGAGAGAGAGTAGTAGAGAGAGAGTAGTAGAGAGAGAGAGTAATAGAGAGAGAGAGTAGTAGAGAGAGAGAGTAGAGAGAGAGAGTAATAGAGAGAGAGTAGAGAGAGAGAGAGTAGTAGAGAGAGAGTAGTAGAGAGAGAGAGTAATAGAGAGAGAGTAGAGAGAGAGAGTAGTAGAGAGAGAGAGAGTAGTAGAGAGAGAGAGTAATAGAGAGAGAGTAATAGAGAGATAGAGTAATAGAGAGAGAGAGTAGTAGAGAGAGAGAGTAATAGAGAGAGAGTAATAGAGAGAGAGAGTAATAGAGAGAGAGTAGTAGAGAGAGAGAGTAATAGAGAGAGAGTAATAGAGAGAGAGAGTAGTAGAGAGAGAGAGTAGTAGAGAGAGAGAGTAGTAGAGAGAGAGAGTAATAGAGAGAGAGTAATAGAGAGAGAGAGTAATAGAGAGAGAGTAGTAGAGAGAGAGAGTAATAGAGAGAGAGTAATAGAGAGAGAGAGTAATAGAGAGAGAGAGTAGTAGAGAGAGAGAGTAGAGAGAGAGAGTAGTAGAGAGAGAGAGTAATAGAGAGAGAGAGTAATAGAGAGAGAGAGAGTAGTAGAGAGAGAGAGTAATAGAGAGAGAGAGTAGTAGGGAGAGAGTAATAGAGAGAGAGAGAGTAGTAGAGAGAGAGTAATAGAGAGAGAGAGTAATAGAGAGAGAGAGTAGTAGAGAGAGAGAGTAGAGAGAGAGAGTAATAGAGAGAGAGTAGAGAGAGAGAGAGTAGTAGAGAGAGAGTAGTAGAGAGAGAGTAGTAGAGAGAGAGAGAGTAGTAGAGAGAGAGTAATAGAGAGAGAGTAGAGAGAGAGAGAGTAGTAGAGAGAGAGTAGTAGAGAGAGAGTAGTAGAGAGAGAGTAGTAGAGAGAGAGTAGTAGAGAGAGAGTAGTAGAGAGAGAGTAATAGAGAGAGAGAGTAATAGAGAGAGAGAGTAGTAGAGAGAGAGAGAGTAGTAGAGAGAGAGTAATAGAGAGAGAGTAGAGAGAGAGAGAGTAGTAGAGAGAGAGTAGTAGAGAGAGAGTAGTAGAGAGAGAGTAGTAGAGAGAGAGTAGTAGAGAGAGAGTATTAGAGAGAGAGTAGTAGAGAGAGAGTAGTAGAGAGAGAGTAGTAGAGAGAGAGTAATAGAGAGAGAGAGTAATAGAGAGAGAGAGTAGTAGAGAGAGAGAGAGTAGTAGAGAGAGAGTAATAGAGAGAGAGAGTAATAGAGAGAGAGAGTAGTAGAGAGAGAGAGTAGAGAGAGAGAGTAATAGAGAGAGAGTAGAGAGAGAGAGAGTAGTAGAGAGAGAGTAGTAGAGAGAGAGTAGTAGAGAGAGAGTAGTAGAGAGAGAGTAGTAGAGAGAGAGAGAGTAGTAGAGAGAGAGAGTAATAGAGAGAGAGTAATAGAGAGAGAGAGTAATAGAGAGAGAGAGTAGTAGAGAGAGAGAGTAGAGAGAGAGAGTAATAGAGAGAGAGTAGAGAGAGAGAGAGTAGTAGAGAGAGAGTAGTAGAGAGAGAGAGTAATAGAGAGAGAGTAGAGAGAGAGAGAGTAGTAGAGAGAGAGTAATATGAATTGGCTGATTATCTCTACTCTGTCAGAGATACGAAGCAGAGACAGATCCTTACCAAGTACAGGCTGAGTGACCACCGATTGGCAATAGAAACCGGCAGACATAAAAAGACATGGCTACCCAAAGAGGAGCGTGTATGTGGTCACTGCATGACAGGGGAGGTAGAGACAGAGATGCACTTTCTCCTTTACTGTGATAAATATTCCTCACAAAGAGATTCATTATTCACAGAAATTACTACATATATTCCAAATTTTTACAAATTGAACCCAGAGGAAAAACTAAGAATACTCATGGGCGAAGGAGCAATGGCTCCTCTTGCAGCCAAATATGTATTTTCCTGCCATAGCCTGAGGGACACTGAATAATAACATCTGCATAGTAAACAGTAACTTACTTATTATTACTATTATTGTTATTACTATAATTATTAATGTTTACTGTAGACTGTTACCATTTTATTGTATTTATTTTTGTATTATTATTTACTACCATTTTATATTATTATTTGCTATCATTTACAATTTTGTTACAATGTATATTGTATACATTGTTGCTTTGGCAATATTGACACAATGTTTTTCATGCCAATAAAGCAGCTTGAATTTGAATTTGAATTTGAGTAGTAGAGAGAGAGAGTAATAGAGAGAGAGTAGTAGAGAGAGAGAGTAGTAGAGAGAGAGAGTAGTAGAGAGAGAGAGTAATAGAGAGAGAGTAATAGAGAGAGAGTAGTAGAGAGAGAGAGTAATAGAGAGAGAGAGAGTAGAGAGAGAGAGTAATAGAGAGAGAGTAGTAGAGAGAGAGAGTAATAGAGAGAGAGTAGAGAGAGAGAGAGTAGTAGAGAGAGAGTAGTAGAGAGAGAGAGTAATAGAGAGAGAGAGTAGTAGAGAGAGAGAGTAGTAGAGAGAGAGAGTAGTAGAGAGAGAGTAATAGAGAGAGAGAGTAGTAGAGAGAGAGTAATAGAGAGAGAGAGTAATAGAGAGAGAGAGTAGTAGAGAGAGAGAGTAGTAGAGAGAGAGTAGTAGAGAGAGAGAGTAATAGAGAGAGAGTAGAGAGAGAGAGAGTAATAGAGAGAGAGTAGTAGAGAGAGAGAGTAATAGAGAGAGAGTAGTAGAGAGAGAGAGTAATAGAGAGAGAGTAGAGAGAGAGAGAGTAGTAGAGAGAGAGTAGTAGAGAGAGAGAGTAGAGACAGAGAGTAATAGAGAGAGAGAGTAATAGAGAGAGAGAGTAGAGAGAGAGAGTAGTAGAGAGAGAGAGTAATAGAGAGAGAGAGTAGTAGAGAGAGAGAGTAGTAGAGAGAGAGAGTAGTAGAGAGAGAGAGAGTAGTAGAGAGAGAGTAGTAGAGAGAGAGTAGTAGAGAGAGAGAGTAATAGAGAGAGAGAGTAATAGAGAGAGAGAGTAGTAGAGAGAGAGAGTAATAGAGAGAGAGAGAGTAATAGAGAGAGAGTAGTAGAGAGAGAGTAATAGAGAGAGAGTAATAGAGAGAGAGAGAGTAGAGAGAGAGAGAGTAGAGAGAGAGAGTAATAGAGAGAGAGTAGTAGAGAGAGAGAGAGTAGAGAGAGAGAGAGTAGAGAGAGAGAGTAATAGAGAGAGAGTAGTAGAGAGAGAGAGAGTAGAGAGAGAGAGAGTAGTAGAGAGAGAGAGTAGAGAGAGAGAGTAGTAGAGAGAGAGAGAGTAGAGAGAGAGAGTAGTAGAGAGAGAGAGCAGAGAGAGAGAGTAGTAGAGAGAGAGAGTAATAGAGAGAGAGTAGTAGAGAGAGAGAGTAGTAGAGAGAGAGAGTAGTAGAGAGAGAGAGAGTAGAGAGAGAGAGAGTAGAGAGAGAGAGTAGTAGAGAGGGTAAAGCTCAGTGCACCTTGTTTGGTGTCAAATGTTTCTTCCTCGTTAGATACTGAACCAACCACAAACACACACACACACACACACACACACACACACACACACACGCACACACACACACACACACACACACACACACACACACACACACACACACACACACACACAGTCACACACACACACACACTACTCTGACCTATAGTAACCCTCAGTGTTCCCTGATGAACAGATTTCTCTCCTCTTTTCCTGAATAATGTCCAGATTCCTCTTTTCCAGGAACGACAGAGCTCTGCCTCTTCCTCCTGATGCATCCTTCCATCTCTAGCAGCTTCCCCAGCAACAAGACGTATGGAGAGGTCCAGTTCTTCAACACCAACAACTACCACCAGGGAATAGACTGGTAATCTATGTTGTTTTATATCTATGATACAACTACCACCAGGGAATAGACTGGTAATCTATGTTACTATATATCTATGATACAACTACCACCAGGGAATAGACTGGTAATCTATGTTACTATATATCTATGATACAACTACCACCAGGGAATAGACTGGTAATCTATGTTGTTTTATATCTATGATACAACTACCACCAGGGAATAGACTGGTAATCTATGTTATTATATATCTATGATACAACTACCACCAGGGAATAGACTGGTAATCTATGTTGTTTTATATCTATGATACAACTACCACGAGGGAATAGACTGGTAATCTATGTTACTATATATCTATGATGCAACTACCACCATCTATGTTACTATATATCTATGATGCAACTACCACCAGGGAATAGACTGGCAATCTATGTTATTATATATCTATGATACAACTACCACCAGGGAATAGACTGGTAATCTATGTTGTTTTATATCTATGATACAACTACCACGAGGGAATAGACTGGTAATCTATGTTACTATATATCTATGATGCAACTACCACCAGGGAATAGACTGGTAATCTATGTTACTATATATCTATGATGCAACTACCACCAGGGAATAGACTGGTAATCTATGTTACTATATATCTATGATGCAACTACCACCAGGGAATAGACTGGTAATCTATGTTACTATATATCTATGATACAACTACCACCAGGGAATAGACTGGCAATCTATGTTACTATATATCTATGATGCAACTACCACCAGGGAATAGACTGGTAATCTATGTTACTATATATCTATGATGCAACTACCACCAGGGAATAGACTGGTAATCTATGTTACTATATATCTATGATACAACTACCACCAGGGAATAGACTGGCAATCTATGTTATTAAATATCTATGATACAACTACCACCAGGGAATAGACTGGTAATCTATGTTATTACATATATATGATACCACTACCACCAGGGAATAGACTGGTAATCTATGTTACTATATATCTATGACACAACTACCACCAGGGAATAGACTGGTAATCTACATTACTATATATCTATGACACAACTACCACCAGGGAATAGACTGGTAATCTACATTACTATATATATCGATGATACAACTACCACCAGGGAATACTGGTAATCTATGTTACTATATATCTATGATGCAACTACCACCAGGGAATAGACTGGTAATCTATGTTATTACATATCTATGATACAACTACCACCAGGGCATAGACTGGTAATCTATGTTACTATATATCTATTATACAACTACCACCAGGGAATAGACTGATAATCTACATTACTATATATCTATGATACAACTACCACCAGGGAATAGACTGGCAATCTACATTATCTATGATACAACTACTACCAGGGAATAGACTGGTAATCTATGTTACTATATATCTATGATACAACTACCACCAGGGAATAGACTGATAATCTACATTACTATATATCTATGATACAACTACCAGCCGGGAATAGACTGGTAATCTATGTTATTATATATCTATGATACAACTACCACCAGGGAATAGACTGGTAATCTACCTTACTATATATCTATTATTGTACTTCCTGTCTAGGTATATGGAGTTGTTCCCGCTCCCATCTAACGTCACCAGTGACTTCCTGTTTGAGAAGAGCTCCGCCTACTTCCACTCAGAAGACGCTCCTCGCCGCGCCGCCGCCCTGCTGCCTAAAGCCAAGATACTGACCGTGCTGATCAACCCCTCAGACAGGGCTTATAGCTGGTACCAGGTATATACACACACACACACACACACACACACACACACACACACACACACACACACACGATGCCAAGATACTGACCGTGCTGATCAACCCCTCAGACAGGGCTTACAGCTGGTACCAGGTAAACACACGCACACACACACACACACACACACACACACACACACACACACACACACACACACACACACACACACACACACACGATGCCAAGATACTGACCGTGCTGATCAACCCCTCAGACAGGGCTTATAGCTGGTACCAGGTACACACACACACACACACACACACACACAACGACCGTAACACACACTCCTATTCAACTCAAACACAACAGGATGCAGAATTTGAGTTTTGAGTTTGACAGGAAGTGTGTTATTAAATCTGGCAGGTCAATTCCATTTTATTATTATTCAATTATTTATTTACTATTTAACGAGAGAAGAAGAACAAATTATTATTTACAATGATGGCCTACATCGCGTTTCTCTGGAAACAGTGTTGATATGGTCTTTTAATAACCTCAGTGTTGATATGGTCTTTTAATAACCTCAGTGTTGATGTGGTCTTTTAATAACCTCAGTGTTGATATGGTATTTTAATAACCTCAGTGTTGATATGGTCTTTTAATAACCTCAGTGTTGATATGGTCTTTTAATAACCTCAGTGTTGATATGGTCTTTTAATAACCTCAGTGTTGATATGGTCTTTTAATAACCTCAGTGTTGATATGGTCTTTTAATAACCTCAGTGTTGATATGGTCTTTTAATAACCTCAGTGTTGATATGGTCTTTTAATAACCTCAGTGTTGATATGGTCTTTTAATAACCTCAGTGTTGATATGGTCTTTAAATAACCTCAGTGTTGATATGGTCTTTTAATAACCTCAGTGTTGATATGGTCTTTTAATAACCTCAGTGTTGATGTGGTCTTTAAATAACCTCAGTGTTGATATGGTATTTTAATAACCTCAGTGTTGATATGGTCTTTTAATAACCTCAGTGTTGATATGGTCTTTTAATAACCTCAGTGTTGATATGGTATGTTGATAACCTCAGTGTTGATGTGGTCTTTAAATAACCTCAGTGTTGATATGGTCTGTTGATAACCTCAGTGTTGATATGGTCTTTTAATAACCTCAGTGTTGATATGGTCTTTTAATAACCTCAGTGTTGATATGGTCTGTTGATAACCTCAGTGTTGATATGGTCTTTTAATAACCTCAGTGTTGATATGGTCTTTAAATAACCTCAGTGTTTAGAACAGACCGTTATTTATCCAACAACCATGTCATTTGATTGGCTTCTTTTTCAACATCTTCCAGGTCAACTTGAGGTTTCACTAATGCATTCTGGGAAATGTAGTATTCCCCCCCTTATTGAACAACATGTGTCAGTGTCAATTGTTTCATCAATACTTGATGTATATAATGACATGTTTGATGTTTTATGATCACAATATACACTGAGTGGACAAAACATTAGGAACACCTGTTCTTTCCATGACCCAGACTGACCAGGTGTATCATTAGGAACACCTGCTCTCTCCATGACACAGACTGACCAGGTGTATCATTAGGAACACCTGCTCTCACCATGACCCAGACTGACCAGGTGAATCATTAGGAACACCTGCTCTCTCCATGACCCAGACTGACCAGGTGAATCATTAGGAACACCTGCTCTCACCATGACCCAGACTGACCAGGTGAATCATTAGGAACACCTGCTCTCTCCATGACACAGACTGACCAGGTGAATCATTAGGAACACCTGCTCTCACCATGACCCAGACTGACCAGGTGAATCATTAGGAACACCTGCTCTCACCATGACCCAGACTGACCAGGTGAATCATTAGGAACACCTGCTCTCTCCATGACACAGACTGACCAGGTGAATCATTAGGAACACCTGCTCTCACCATGACCCAGACTGACCAGGTGTATCATTAGGAACACCTGCTCTCTCCATGACCCAGACTGACCAGGTGAATCATTAGGAACACCTGCTCTCTCCATGACACAGACTGACCAGGTGAATCATTAGGAACACCTGCTCTCTCCATGACACAGACTGACCAGGTGAATCATTAGGAACACCTGCTCTCTCCATGACCCAGACTGACCAGGTGTATCATTAGGAACACCTGCTCTCTCCATGACCCAGACTGACCAGGTGAATCATTAGGAACACCTGCTCTCTCCATGACACAGACTGACCAGGTGAATCATTAGGAACACCTGCTCTCTCCATGACCCAGACTGACCAGGTGAATCATTAGGAACACCTGCTCTCTCCATGACACAGACTGACCAGGTGAATCATTAGGAACACCTGCTCTCTCCATGACACAGACTGACCAGGTGAATCATTAGGAACACCTGCTCTCTCCATGACACAGACTGACCAGGTGAATCCAGGTGAAAGCTCTGATCCCTTATTGATGTCACCTGTTAAATCCACTTCAATCAGTGTAGATGAAGGGGAGGAGACGGGTTAAAGAAGGATTTTTAAGCCTTGAGACAATTGAGACAGTGATTGTGTATGTGTGCCATTCAGAGGGTGAACGGGCAAGACAACAGGTTGAAGTGCCTTTGAACTGGGTATGGCAGTAGGTACCAGGGGGTTTGTGTCAAGAACTGCAACGCTGCTGGGTTTTTCACGCTCAACAGTTTCCCATGCTTGTCAAGAATGGTCCAACCACCCAAAAGACAAACTGTGGGAAGCATTGTAGTCAACATGGGTCAGTATCCCTGGGGAACGCTTTCAACACTTTCAACACATTGTAGAGTCCCCGGCGAATCGAGGCTCCTCTGAGGGCAAACGGGGGGCTCAACTCAATATCAGAAAGGTGTTCTTAATGTTTTGTTCGCTCATTGTTTATCAAATTCAGTCTCCTGTTTACTACTTCAATTAAAATTCAAGGTGTGTGTGTGTGTGTGTGTGTGTGTGTGTGTGTGTGTGTTCTAACGCGGTGTATTTCAGCACCAGAAGGCTCATGAGGAACGCACCGGGTCGATGCTCTCCTTCTATGATGTCATCAGCGCTCAACGCGGGGCGCCGTCCAACATCCGATCACTACAGAACCTCTGTCTCACCCCGGGACTCTACAATACACACCTAGAGCGATGGCTAACACACTACCCTGTTGACCAGGTATACACCCCAGGACTGTACAATACACACCTAGAGAGATGGCTAACACACCTGGACTCTACAATACACCTAGAGAGATGGTTAACATCCCAGGACTCTACTATAGACACCTGGAGAGATGGTTAACACCCCAGGACTCTACTATAGACACCTAGAGAGATGGCTAACACACCAGGACTCTACTATAGACACCTAGAGAGATGGTTAACACCCCAGGACTCTACTATAGACACCTAGAGAGATGGTTAACACACTACCCTGTTGACCAGGTACACACCCCAGGACTCTACTATAGACACCTAGAGAGATGGTTAACACACCAGGACTCTACTATACACACCTAGAGAGATGGTTAACACACCTGGACTCTACAATACACCTAGAGAGATGGTTAACATCCCAGGACTCTACTATAGACACCTGGAGAGATGGTTAACACCCCAGGACTCTACTATAGACACCTAGAGAGATGGCTAACACCAGGACTCTACTATAGACACCTACAGAGATGGTTAACATCCCAGGACTCTACTATAGACACCTAGAGAGATGGCTAACACCCCAGGACTCTACTATAGACACCTAGAGATATGGTTAACATCCCAGGACTCTACTATAGACACCTAGAGAGATGGTTAACACCCCAGGACTCTACTATAGACACCTAGAGAGATGGTTAACATCCCAGGACTCTACTATAGACACCTAGAGAGATGGCTAACACCCCAGGACTCTACTATACACACCTAGAGAGATGGCTAACACACCAGGACTCTACTATAGACACCTAGAGAGATGGTTAACACACCAGGACTCTACTATACACACCTAGAGAGATGGCTAACACACCTGGACTCTACAATACACCTAGAGAGATGGTTAACATCCCAGGACTCTACTATAGACACCTAGAGAGATGGTTAACACACCTGGACTCTACAATACACCTAGAGAGATGGTTAACATCCCAGGACTCTACTATAGACACCTAGAGAGATGGTTAACACACCTGGACTCTACAATACACCTAGAGAGATGGTTAACATCCCAGGACTCTACTATAGACACCTAGAGAGATGGTTAACACACCTGGACTCTACAATACACCTAGAGAGATGGTTAACACCCCAGGACTCTACTATAGACACCTAGAGAGATGGCTAACACACCAGGACTCTACTATAGACACCTAGAGAGATGGTTAACATCCCAGGACTCTACTATAGACACCTAGAGAGATGGCTAACACCCCAGGACTGTACTATAGACACCTAGAGAGATGGCTAACACCCCAGGACTCTACTATACACACCTAGAGAGATGGCTAACACACTACCCTGTTGACCAGGTACACACCCCAGGACTGTACAATACACACCTAGAGAGATGGCTAACACACCTGGACTCTACAATACACCTAGAGAGATGGTTAACATCCCAGGACTCTACTATAGACACCTGGAGAGATGGTTAACACCCCAGGACTCTACTATAGACACCTAGAGAGATGGCTAACACACCAGGACTCTACTATAGACACCTAGAGAGATGGTTAACACCCCAGGACTCTACTATAGACACCTAGAGAGATGGTTAACACACTACCCTGTTGACCAGGTACACACCCCAGGACTCTACTATAGACACCTAGAGAGATGGTTAACACACCAGGACTCTACTATACACACCTAGAGAGATGGTTAACACACCTGGACTCTACAATACACCTAGAGAGATGGTTAACATCCCAGGACTCTACTATAGACACCTGGAGAGATGGTTAACACCCCAGGACTCTACTATAGACACCTAGAGAGATGGCTAACACCAGGACTCTACTATAGACACCTAGAGAGATGGTTAACATCCCAGGACTCTACTATAGACACCTAGAGAGATGGCTAACACCCCAGGACTCTACTATAGACACCTAGAGATATGGTTAACATCCCAGGACTCTACTATAGACACCTAGAGAGATGGTTAACACCCCAGGACTCTACTATAGACACCTAGAGAGATGGTTAACATCCCAGGACTCTACTATAGACACCTAGAGAGATGGCTAACACCCCAGGACTCTACTATACACACCTAGAGAGATGGCTAACACACCAGGACTCTACTATAGACACCTAGAGAGATGGTTAACACACCAGGACTCTACTATACACACCTAGAGAGATGGCTAACACACCTGGACTCTACAATACACCTAGAGAGATGGTTAACATCCCAGGACTCTACTATAGACACCTAGAGAGATGGTTAACACACCTGGACTCTACAATACACCTAGAGAGATGGTTAACATCCCAGGACTCTACTATAGACACCTAGAGAGATGGTTAACACACCTGGACTCTACAATACACCTAGAGAGATGGTTAACATCCCAGGACTCTACTATAGACACCTAGAGAGATGGTTAACACACCTGGACTCTACAATACACCTAGAGAGATGGTTAACACCCCAGGACTCTACTATAGACACCTAGAGAGATGGCTAACACACCAGGACTCTACTATAGACACCTAGAGAGATGGTTAACATCCCAGGACTCTACTATAGACACCTAGAGAGATGGCTAACACCCCAGGACTGTACTATAGACACCTAGAGAGATGGCTAACACCCCAGGACTCTACTATACACACCTAGAGAGATGGCTAACACACTACCCTGTTGACCAGGTACACACCCCAGGACTGTACAATACACACCTAGAGAGATGGTTAACACCCCAGGACTCTACTATAGACACCTA
>NW_023493710.1:117500-147500 GCF_013265735.2 Oncorhynchus mykiss
ATGACCTCAATCAGACCCTTACAGGAAGTTATGACCCTAATCAGATCCTTACAGGAAGTTATGACCTCAATCAGATCCTTACAGGAAGTTATGACCTCAATCAGATCCTTACAGGAAGTTATGACCTCAATCAGATCCTTACAGGAAGTTATGACCTTATTGTGACACACACCATACCACACACCACACACACCACACACCACACCACACAAAGAGAGATCGAAAGAAGATTTGAGGATACCCTTTATCTACCATCCCGTCATCCTCCCTCCTCTCTCTCTCTCTAGGCACGGTCCTACCTGTCCAGGTATTATAGTCTCTCTCTCTCTCCAGGCACGGTCCTACCTGTCCAGGTATTATAGTCTCTCTCTCTCTCTAGGCACGGTCCTACCTGTCCAGGTATTATCGTCTCTCTCTCTCTCTCTCTAGGCACGTCCTACCTGTCCAGGTATTATAGTCTCTCTCTCTCTCTAGGCACGGTCCTACCTGTCCAGGTATTATAGTCTCTCTCTCTCTCTCTCTCTCTCTCTCTAGGCACAGTCCTACCTGTCCAGGTATTATAGTCACTCTCTCTCTCTCTCGCTCTCTAGGCACGGTCCTACCTGTCCAGGTATTATAGTCTCTCTCTCTCTCTCTCTCTCTCTCTCTCTAGGCACGGTCCTACCTGTCCAGGTATTATAGTCTCTCTCTCTCTCTCTCTCTCTCTCTCTCTCTCTCTAGGCACGGTCCTACCTGTCCAGGTATTATAGGGAACACAACATAGACCTGTCCAAGCTGCTCCACCGGCTGGGTCAGCCTCTCCCCTCCTGGCTGAGAGAGGAACTACAGAAGGTCAGTTAACAGGGTTAGAGTTCAGGGGACACCGGCTGGGTCAGCCTCTCCCCTCCTGGCTGAGAGAGGAACTACAGAAGGTCAGATAACCTCTAACCCTACCAGCAGCCCAGGTTCATAGGTCAGGTGTTAAAGGTCAGGGACCATTAAGAGGAAGAGGGCGTGACCTTTCTGTGACCTCCCAACCCCGTGGTGAACCTGAGGATGGAAGAGAAATCATGAACTATGAACAATGAACTCTGTCCTGGCTTGACTTCACAGAGGAGAAGAGATACTAGATCACTGATATCTGGATGGATAACTGGATATCTTGGTCTCTGAACTCAGAGAGATTGGAGGGATGACTGACCTCTGGAACAGAACTGTGTTTCAGTTAATGGACTGGAGAGAGACCTATAGCCCACTCTCCATCCACCTCCCTCTCTTCCTCTCTCTCTCCATCCACCTCCCTCTCTTCTTCTCTCTCTCCATCCCTCCTCTGCCTCTCTCCATCCTTCTCCCTCTCTTCTTCTCTCTCCATCCCTCCTCTGCTACTCTCCATCCTTCTCCCTCTCTTCTTCTCTCTCCCCATCCCTCCTCTGCCTCTCTCCATCCTTCTCCCTCTCTTCTTCTCTCTCTCCATCCTTCTCCCTCTCTTCTTCTCTCTCTCCATCCTTCTCCCTCTACGCCATCTTGAACACAGACACACAGTGGAACCTCAACATTGTTCAGTCCCAAGGAGCCAAAGACCTGATGATCTGTAGTTGTGGATCTAGAATGGAACTGGAACATGGCAGACCCTGGAGCTAACACCACCACCACCACCAGACACCACCACCACGACCAGACACCACCACCACGACCAGACACCACCACCACGACCAGACACCACCACCACGACCAGACACCACCCCCTCTATACTCGTGGTCTGAGTCTGATGGTGTCTCATATCAGATATCCCCAGAGGAACCCGACCAGACACCACCCCCTCTATACTCGTGGTCTGAGCCTGGTGGTGTCTCATATCAGATATCCCCAGAGGAACCCGACCAGACACCACCCCCTCTATACTCCTGGTCTGAGTCTGGTGGTGTCTCATATCAGATATCCCCAGAGGAACCCGACCAGACACCACCCCCTCTATACTCCTGGTCTGAGTCTGGTGGTGTCTCATATCAGATATCCCCAGAGGAACCCGACCAGACACCACCCCCTCTATACTCCTGGTCTGAGTCTGGTGGTGTCTCATATCAGATATCCCCAGAGGAACCCGACCAGACACCACCCCCTCTATACTCCTGGTCTGAGTCTGGTGGTGTCTCATATCAGATATCCCCAGAGGAACCCGACCAGACACCACCCCCTCTATACTCCTGGTCTGAGTCTGGTGGTGTCTCATATCAGATATCCCCAGAGGAACCCGACCAGACACCACCCCCTCTATACTCCTGGTCTGAGTCTGGTGGTGTCTCATATCAGATATCCCCAGAGGAACCCGACCAGACACCACCCCCTCTATACTCCTGGTCTGAGTCTGGTGGTGTCTCATATCAGATATCCCCAGAGGAACCCGACCAGACACCACCCCCTCTATACTCCTGGTCTGAGTCTGGTGGTGTCTCATATCAGATATCCCCAGAGGAACCCGACCAGACACCACCCCCTCTATACTCCTGGTCTGAGTCTGGTGGTGTCTCATATCAGATATCCCCAGAGGAACCCGACCAGACACCACCCCCTCTATACTCCTGGTCTGAGTCTGGTGGTGTCTCATATCAGATATCCCCAGAGGAACCTGACCAGACACCACCCCCTCTATACTCGTGGTCTGAGTCTGGTGGTGTCTCATATCAGATATCCCCAGAGGAACCCGACCAGACACCACCCCCTCTATACTCCTGGTCTGAGTCTGGTGGTGTCTCATATCAGATATCCCCAGAGGAACCCGACCAGACATCACCCCCTCTATACTCCTGGTCTGAGTCTGGTGGTGTCTCATATCAGATATCCCCAGAGGAACCCGACCAGACACCACCCCCTCTATACTCCTGGTCTGAGTCAGGTGGTGTCTCATATCAGATATCCCCAGAGGAACCCGACCAGACACCACCCTCTCTATACTCCTGGTCTAAGTCTGGTGGTGTCTCATATCAGATATCCCCAGAGGAACCCGACCAGACACCACCCCCTCTATACTCCTGGTCTGAGTCTGGTGGTGTCTCATATCAGATATCCCCAGAGGAACCCGACCAGACACCACCCCCTCTGTACTCGTGGTCTGAGTCTGGTGGTGTCTCATATCAGATATCCCCAGAGGAACCCGACCAGACACCACCCCCTCTATACTCCTGGTCTGAGTCTGGTGGTGTCTCATATCAGATATCCCCAGAGGAACCCGACCAGACACCACCCCCTCTATACTCCTGGTCTGAGTCTGGTGGTGTCTCATATCAGATATCCCCAGAGGAACCCGACCAGACACCACCCCCTCTATACTCCTGGTCTGAGTCTGGTGGTGTCTCATATCAGATATCCCCAGAGGAACCCGACCAGACACCACCCCCTCTATACTCCTGGTCTGAGTCTGGTGGTGTCTCATATCAGATATCCCCAGAGGAACCCGACCAGACACCACCCCCTCTATACTCCTGGTCTGAGTCTGGTGGTGTCTCATATCAGATATCCCCAGAGGAACCCGACCAGACACCACCCCCTCTATACTCCTGGTCTGAGTCTGGTGGTGTCTCATATCAGATATCCCCAGAGGAACCCGACCAGACACCACCCCCTCTATACTCCTGGTCTGAGTCTGGTGGTGTCTCATATCAGATATCCCCAGAGGAACCCGACCAGACACCACCCCCTCTATACTCGTGGTCTGAGCCTCATAGACTGATGCGTCAAACTTGTCTCATTCAAATCAAACAGTATTTCTAGTCAATCATCTCTGTGTATCATTTTATCACAGTAGTCTGTTGTCAGTAACACTAGGGTCTGTTGTCAGTAACACTAGGGCTGGGTCTGTTGTCAGTAACACTAGGACTGGGTCTGTTGTCAGTAACACTAGGGTTGGGTCTGTTGTCAGTAACACTAGGGTCTGTTGTCAGTAACACTAGGGTCTGTTGTGAGTAACACTAGGACTGGGTCTGTTGTCAGTAACACTAGGGTCTGTTGTCAGTAACACTAGGGTTGGGTCTGTTGTCAGTAACACTAGGACTGCGTCTGTTGTCAGTAACACTAGGGTCTGTTGTCAGTAACACTAGGGTTGGGTCTGTTGTCAGTAACACTAGGACTGGGTCTGTTGTCAGTAACACTAGGGTCTGTTGTCAGTAACACTAGGACTGGGTCTGTTGTCAATAACACTAGGGTCTGTTGTCAGTAACACTAGGACTGGGTCTGTTGTCAGTAACACTAGGACTGGGTCTGTTGTCATTAACACTAGGACTGGGTCTGTTGTCAGTAACACTAGGACTGGGTCTGTTGTCAGTAACACTAGGACTGGGTCTGTTGTCAATAACAATAGGGTCTGTTGTCAGTAACACTAGGACTGGGTCTGTTGTCAGTAACACTAGGACTGGGTCTGTTGTCATTAACACTAGGACTGGGTCTGTTGTCAGTAACACTAGGACTGGGTCTGTTGTCAGTAACACTAGGACTGGGTCTAATGATTCTACCAGTCTCTACTGATTCTACCAGTCTCTACTACAGTGTGATTCTACCAGTCTCTACTGATTCTACCAGTCTCTCATGATTCTACCAGTCTCTAATGATTCTACCAGTCTCTAATGATTCTACCAGTCTCTACTGATTATACCAGTCTCTACTGATTATACCAGTCTCTACTACATTGGGATTCTACCAGTCTCTACTGATTATACCAGTCTCTACTACAGTGGCATTCTACCAGTCTCTACTGATTATACCAGTCTCTACTACAGTGTGATTCTACCAGTCTCTACTGATTCTACCAGTCTCTACTGATTCTACCAGTCTCTACTACAGTGTGATTCTACCAGTCTCTACTACAGTGGGATTCTACCAGTCTCTACTGATTCTACCAGTCTCTACTACAGTGGGATGTCTCTTGTTATTTAAACTTTGTTTCATTTTACAAGTATTTAAAAAAAAACATTTATCAGACGTTCTGATGCATAATTTATTTTCCTTTTTCATACATTCCTTCGTAGCTCTCAGAACATGAAGGTGTTGATCCAACTTGGTCGGATTATATAATACAAGTACAACCATACAACCAGTGGCAACTTGTCATTCGGGGCAGGTGGGGTAGAGACACACATTTCTAGCATTTTGGGGGGGGGGGGGGGGTCCCTGTTTAGCATGTTATTGGGGCATTAATATGTGGAACATATCAGTTTGAAAACAATGTAAAAATATTTCTGTTAATAAAGCTGCATACAAACATGGTCTCTTGTTTCCTTTCCTGAGTACGGCAGCTCCAAAATGCAGGTGTTTCAGCCCAGCTCAGTGCTCTCTGTGGTGGGGCAGCCAGCAGTGTGTAGGGGTTGGTAATGTTCTCTAGATGCGCCGTGATTTGGCTCAGTGTTCTGTCACTCACGGGGACACTACGTCACCGCCAAATCTAAGGGTAGAGCTTGAAAATTCACGCCCCTAGGGTGATGTCGTGGAGTTACATTAGAAGTGCCCATCCAAGAAGGCTCAAGGTCATTGGCCACAGATAAAATTATGTCAAATCACGTCGTATCTACCGCAGCTTTTGATTGGACAGATCAAGTCAACATCACACTTTCAAAATCTTAGCTATCAGTCATCATCATGAATCAAGGACGACAATCTACTGGCAAATCCTTTTCAGTCCTTGTCATATGAAGGGAAATTATAGATGAAACTTATCGGTTCTCATCAGCCATTGGACATAAACATTACACAACAAGTTGCAAATTTAACAATGAGTGGTTTGGAAGGCATCAGGGTAGCCTAGCGGCAGGGTAGCCTAGTGGTTAGAGCGTTGGACTAGTAACTGGAAGGTTGCAAGTTCAAACCCCCGAGCTGACAAGGTACAAATCTGTCGTTCTGCCCCTGAACAGGCAGTTAACCCACTGTTCCTAGGCTGTCATTGAAAATAAGAATTTGTTCTTAACTGACTTGCCTAGTTAAATAAAGGTAAAATAAAAAAATAAAAAGTGGCTAACTGCATTTCAAACCAATCAATAGCCTGCTATTCAGGGGAGTGGGTGTGTGCCCCGTCTGGGTTTAATAGGGATACCCCCTTTTTACCAATTTTCTCCTAAATGACACACCCAAATCTAACTGCCTATAGCTCAGGCCCTGAAGCAAGGATATGCATATTCTTGGTACCATTTGAAAAGGGTTAGGGTTTGAAGTTTGTGGAAATGTGAATTGAATGTAGGAGAATGTAACACAATAGATCTGGTAGAAGAAAATACAAAGAAAAAAACGTATCTACCACCATCTTTGAAATGCAACAGAAAGGTCGTAGTTCTAGCCGTCACTCTGGTTGTAATTTCGATGGGGTCCACAAGATGGCAGCAGTGTATGTGCAAAGTTTCAGACTTTAAGTATGATGAACAACAAGACCTTTAGTGTGAGGTCTCCAGGTTACATTTGGGCAAATCGTGAAGGAGACATTTGCGTTCTTATTCCATTTTTCTGTCAAATTTCTGTCTGTATGTATACTTAGCTTTCCAAGTATTAGTAGTCATATTGTAAGTTTAACATTTGCAAAACAGACAGTTTTCATAACTTCATATCTGAATACTCTCATATGTTGTGTCCAAAAGGGAAAGGCTAAAGGTTAGCGCAGATAACCCCGTTACTATCCTGCCCTATCCTGCCTTATCCTGCCCTATCCTACCCTATCCTGCCCTATCCTGCCCTATCCTGCCCTATCCTGCCTTATCCTGCCCTATCCTACCCTATCCTGCCCTATCCTGCCCTATCCTACCCTATCCTGCCCTATCCTGCCCTATCCTACCCAATCCTACCCTATCCTACCCTATCCTGCCCTATCCTACCCTATCCTACCCTAGCATGCCCTATCCTACCCTATCCTACCCTAGCCTGCCCTATCCTACCTTATCCTACCCTATCCTGCCCTATCCTGCCCTATCCTACCCTATCCTACCCTATCCTGCCCTATCCTGCCCTATCCTGCCCTATCCTACCCTAGCCTGCCCTATCCTGCCCTATCCTGCCCTATCCTACCCTAGCCTGCCCTATCCTACCCTAGCCTGCCCTATCCTACCCTATCCTACCCTGCCTTTCTAAGGTCTTCGAAATCCAAGTTAACAAACAGATCACCGACCATTTCGAATCTCACCGTACCTTCTCCGCTATGCAATCTGGTTTCAGAGCTGGTCATGGGTGCACCTCAGCCACGCTCAAGGTACTAAACTATATCATAACCACCATCGATAAGAGACAATACTGTGCAGCTGTATTCATCGACCTGGCCAAGGCAGACAGACAGACATTATTATTATTAAAGGTGTAGTTTAAGAATAACTGGTGTGTGAAGTTTGTCTCTCTCCTCACTTGGTAAAGCAGAAAAATGCCACCCGTGACCAGCTCGGAAACTGGAATTCATAATCTCTGTCTGTCAGTCTGTCTGTCTGTCTGTCTGTCTGTCTGTCTGTCTGTCTGTCTGTCTGCCTGTCTCTCTCTGTCTGTCTGTTTGTCTGTCTGTCTGTCTGTCTGTCTCTCTCTGTCTGTCTCTCTCTCCCCCTCTCTCTCTCTGTCTCTCTCTCTGTTTCTCTCTCTCTCTATCTTTCCAGCAGTTTGGCTGTTGTTTGTTTTGATTGCCTGTTCGATAGCAACAGAATATGTTGAGCAACCGGTTTAGATGCTCATTGTCTAGTAGAGGAAGTCAAAAACCCAACAGCCAACAAAACCCAAAACCCCAACAGCACTGTCTACCTAGTAGAGCTAGAGGCAGGTCAAAACCCCAACAGCACTGTCTACCTAGTAGAGCTAGAGGGAGGTCAAAACCCCAACAGCACTGTCTACCCTAGAGTAGAGCTAGAGGCAGGTCAAAACCCCAACAGCACTGTCTACCCTAGAGTAGAGCTAGAGGCAGGTCAAAACCCCAACAGCACTGTCTACCTAGTAGAGCTAGAGGCAGGTCAAAACCCCAACAGCACTGTCTACCTAGTAGAGCTAGAGGCAGGTCAAAACCCCAACAGCACTGTCTACCCTAGAGTAGAGCTAGAGGCAGGTCAAAACCCCAACAGCACTGTCTACCTAGTAGAGCTAGAGGCAGGTCAAAACCCCAACAGCACTGTCTACCCTAGAGTAGAGCTAGAGGCAGGTCAAAACCCCAACAGCACTGTCTACCTAGTAGAGCTAGAGGCAGGTCAAAACCCCAACAGCACTGTCTACCTAGTAGAGCTAGAGGCAGGTCAAAACCCCAACAGCACTGTCTACCCTAGAGTAGAGCTAGAGGCAGGTCAAAACCCCAACAGCACTGTCTACCCTAGAGTAGAGCTAGAGGCAGGTCAAAACCCCAACAGCACTGTCTACCTAGTAGAGCTAGAGGCAGGTCAAAACCCCAACAGCACTGTCTACCCTAGAGTAGAGCTAGAGGCAGGTCAAAACCCCAACAGCACTGTCTACCCTAGAGTAGAGCTAGAGGCAGGTCAAAACCCCAACAGCACTGTCTACCCTAGAGTAGAGCTAGAGGCAGGTCAAAACCCCAACAGCACTGTTTACCTAGTAGAGCTAGAGGCAGGTCAAAACCCCAACAGCACTGTCTACCCTAGAGTAGAGCTAGAGGCAGGTCAAAACCCCAACAGCACTGTCTACCTAGTAGAGTTAGAGGCAGGTCAAAACCCCAACAGCACTGTCTACCCTAGAGTAGAGCTAGAGGCAGGTCAAAACCCCAACAGCACTGTCTACCTAGTAGAGCTAGAGGCAGGTCAAAACCCCAACAGCACTGTCTACCTAGTAGAGCTAGAGGCAGGTCAAAACCCCAACAGCACTGTCTACCCTAGAGTAGAGCTAGAGGCAGGTCAAAACCCAAAACAGCACTGTCTACCCTAGAGTAGAGCTAGAGGCAGGTCAAAACCCCAACAGCACTGTCTACCTAGTAGAGCTAGAGGCAGGTCAAAACCCCAACAGCACTGTCTACCCTAGAGTAGAGCTAGAGGCAGGTCAAAACCCCAACAGCACTGTTTACCCTAGAGTAGAGCTAGAGGCAGGTCAAAACCCCAACAGCACTGTCTACCTAGTAGAGCTAGAGGCAGGTCAAAACCCCAACAGCACTGTCTACCCTAGAGTAGAGCTAGAGGCAGGTCAAAACCCCAACAGCACTGTTTACCCTAGAGTAGAGCTAGAGGCAGGTCAAAACCCCAACAGCACTATCTACCCTAGAGTAGAGCTAGAGGCAGGTCAAAACCCCAACAGCACTGTCTACCCTAGAGTAGAGCTAGAGGCAGGTCAAAACCCCAACAGCACTGTCTACCCTAGAGTAGAGCTAGAGGCAGGTGGATTGTCTAACTGGACGTTACACTTCATCAACATGGTCAACATTCAGAGTCTGAAATCTCTACTCGACGAAATTGTGAAAAAATTTGCACAAGGGGGCAGTTTTTATCTAATAATCGTTCTCGTCTTCATTCACTACGCTGTGTTTCATGTAGAGTTTGTTTGCGCTTGCAAACCTGGAGGTTTTCTCTCTGACCATCACTGTTACATGTACATCACGATTCCAGCTGTTCTGTTGTTTTTCCTCATTCTCTGGACGGATCAGATGTTCAAAAGATTATGTCGTTTCACATGCAGAATGAGGCCCAAATGTAATTTTGTCTGTACACTGTTATCACTTCTGGGTAAGTCAGCCTGTGTTGGGTTGCTCTGGGTTGCGTCTGTGCTCATCAATGGAGACTGGTATGTTTGCTGTAGAAACAATCTCCCTCCAGAGAAAGTTGATCTTCCCTGCAAAAGAGATGAGCTCAACCCTGAAGACCAAAATACCCTGACTCAACTCAGAAATGATTCGTTGGTGAGTGCCTCATCGTATTCTTCTATTCTTGTAATTTAATGCTCTGTGCTACAGATTTCTGAAGAGGTGGTGATAGTTAGTGATGCCGGAGCTTCGACGTGGTCTGTGCTACAGATTTCTGAAGAGGTGGTGATAGTTAGTGATGCCGGAGCTTCGACGTGGTCTGTGCTACAGATTTCTGAAGAGGTGGTGATAGTTAGTGATGCCGGAGCTTCGACGTGGTCTGTGCTACAGATTTCTGAAGAGGTGGTGATAGTTAGTGATGCCGGAGCTTCGACGTGGTCTGTGCTACAGATTTCTGAAGAGGTGGTGATAGTTAGTGATGCCGGAGCTTCGACGTGGTCTGTGCTACAGATTTCTGAAGAGGTGGTGATAGTTAGTGATGCCGGAGCTTCGACGTGGTCTGTGCTACAGATTTCTGAAGAGGTGGTGATAGTTAGTGATGTCGGAGCTTCGACGTGGTCTGTGCTACAGATTTCTGAAGAGGTGGTGATAGTTAGTGATGCCGGAGCTTCGACGTGGTCTGTGCTACAGATTTCTGAAGAGGTGGTGATAGTTAGTGATGCCGGAGCTTCGACGTGGTCTGTGATACAGATTTCTGAAGAGGTGGTGATAGTTAGTGATGCCGGAGCTTCGACGTGGTCTGTGCTACAGATTTCTGAAGAGGTGGTGATAGTTAGTGATGCCGGAGCTTCGACGTGGTCTGTGCTACAGATTTCTGAAGAGGTGGTGATAGTTAGTGATGCCGGAGCTTCGACGTGGTCTGTGCTACAGATTTCTGAAGAGGTGGTGATAGTTAGTGATGCCGGAGCTTCGACGTGGTCTGTGCTACAGATTTCTGAAGAGGTGGTGATAGTTAGTGATGCCGGAGCTTCGACGTGGTCTGTGCTACAGATATCTGAAGAGGTGGTGATAGTTAGTGATGCCGGAGCTTCGACGTGGTCTGTGCTACAGATATCTGAAGAGGTGGTGATAGTTAGTGATGCCGGAGCTTCGACGTGGTCTTTGCTACAGATTTCTGAAGAGGTGGTGATAGTTAGTGATGCCGGAGCTTCGACGTGGTCTGTGCTACAGATTTCTGAAGAGGTGGTGATAGTTAGTGATGCCGGAGCTTCGACGTGGTCTGTGCTACAGATTTCTGAAGAGGTGGTGATAGTTAGTGATGCCGGAGCTTCGACGTGGTCTGTGCTACAGATTTCTGAAGAGGTGGTGATAGTTAGTGATGCCGGAGCTTCGACGTGGTCTGTGCTACAGATTTCTGAAGAGGTGGTGATAGTTAGTGATGCCGGAGCTTCGACGTGGTCTGTGCTACAGATTTCTGAAGAGGTGGTGATAGTTAGTGATGCCGGAGCTTCGACGTGGTCTGTGCTACAGATTTCTGAAGAGGTGGTGATAGTTAGTGATGCCGGAGCTTCGACGTGGTCTGTGCTACAGATTTCTGAAGAGGTGGTGATAGTTAGTGATGCCGGAGCTTCGACGTGGTCTGTGCTACAGATATCTGAAGAGGTGGTGATAGTTAGTGATGCCGGAGCTTCGACGTGGTCTGTGCTACAGATATCTGAAGAGGTGGTGATAGTTAGTGATGCCGGAGCTTCGACGTGGTCTTTGCTACAGATTTCTGAAGAGGTGGTGATAGTTAGTGATGCCGGCGCTTCGACGTGGTCTGTGCTACAGATTTCTGAAGAGGTGGTGATAGTTAGTGATGCCGGAGCTTCGACGTGGTCTGTGCTACAGATTTCTGAAGAGGTGGTGATAGTTAGTGATGCCGGAGCTTCGACGTGGTCTGTGCTACAGATTTCTGAAGAGGTGGTGATAGTTAGTGATGCCGGAGCTTCGACGTGGTCTGTGCTACAGATTTCTGAAGAGGTGGTGATAGTTAGTGATGCCGGCGCTTCGACGTGGTCTGTGCTACAGATTTCTGAAGAGGTGGTGATAGTTAGTGATGCCGGAGCTTCGACGTGGTCTGTGCTACAGATTTCTGAAGAGGTGGTGATAGTTAGTGATGCCGGAGCTTCGACGTGGTCTGTGCTACAGATATCTGAAGAGGTGGTGATAGTTAGTGATGCCGGAGCTTCGACGTGGTCTGTGCTACAGATATCTGAAGAGGTGGTGATAGTTAGTGATGCCGGAGCTTCGACGTGGTCTTTGCTACAGATTTCTGAAGAGGTGGTGATAGTTAGTGATGCCGGCGCTTCGACGTGGTCTGTGCTACAGATTTCTGAAGAGGTGGTGATAGTTAGTGATGCCGGAGCTTCGACGTGGTCTGTGCTACAGATTTCTGAAGAGGTGGTGATAGTTAGTGATGCCGGAGCTTCGACGTGGTCTGTGCTACAGATTTCTGAAGAGGTGGTGATAGTTAGTGATGCCGGAGCTTCGACGTGGTCTGTGCTACAGATTTCTGAAGAGGTGGTGATAGTTAGTGATGCCGGCGCTTCGACGTGGTCTGTGCTACAGATTTCTGAAGAGGTGGTGATAGTTAGTGATGCCGGAGCTTCGACGTGGTCTGTGCTACAGATTTCTGAAGAGGTGGTGATAGTTAGTGATGCCGGAGCTTCGACGTGGTCTGTGCTACAGATATCTGAAGAGGTGGTGATAGTTAGTGATGCCGGAGCTTCGACGTGGTCTGTGCTACAGATATCTGAAGAGGTGGTGATAGTTAGTGATGCCGGAGCTTCGACGTGGTCTTTGCTACAGATTTCTGAAGAGGTGGTGATAGTTAGTGATGCCGGCGCTTCGACGTGGTCTGTGCTACAGATTTCTGAAGAGGTGGTGATAGTTAGTGATGCCGGAGCTTCGACGTGGTCTGTGCTACAGATTTCTGAAGAGGTGGTGATAGTTAGTGATGCTGGAGCTTCGACGTGGTCTGTGCTACAGATTTCTGAAGAGGTGGTGATAGTTAGTGATGCCGGAGCTTCGACGTGGTCTGTGCTACAGATTTCTGAAGAGGTGGTGATAGTTAGTGATGCCGGCGCTTCGACGTGGTCTGTGCTACAGATTTCTGAAGAGGTGGTGATAGTTAGTGATGCCGGAGCTTCGACGTGGTCTGTGCTACAGATTTCTGAAGAGGTGGTGATAGTTAGTGATGCCGGAGCTTCGACGTGGGACGGGGTCGTCATCTTTAATCATTCGACAGTTCTACATTATTTTGAACAGCAAGTAACCCAAAAATAAAAGTCCATGACTCAAACTCTTGATTTATGAGGTGGGCAGGAGGTAATTAAATTAGAGGAATGAAATACAGTTTGTCAGATTAAACCTTACATGAACTATAAGTCAGTAAAGTGTCTCCAAGTCTAAAGACCTACAAAGCCGAACAAATCTGAACTAATATTTACATCCTAGTGTGAAGTCCCGCCCCTCTGAATATTTACATCCTGGTGTGAAGTCCCGCCCCTCTGAATATTTACATCCTAGTGTGAAGTCCCGCCCCTCTGAATATTTACATCCTAGTGTGAAGTCCCGCCCCTCTGAATATTTACATCCTGGTGTGAAGTCCCACCCCTCTGAATATTTACATCCTGGTGTGAAGTCCCGACCCTCTGAATATTTTCATCCTAATGTGAAGTCCCGCCCCTCTGAATATTTACATCCTAGTGTGAAGTCCCGACCCTCTGAATATTTACATCCTAGTGTGAAGTCCCGACCCTCTGAATATTTACATCCTAATGTGAAGTCCCGACCCTCTGAATATTTACATCCTAGTGTGAAGTCCCGCCCCTCTGAATATTTACATCCTAATGTGAAGTCCCGCCCCTCTGAATATTTTCATCCTAATGTGAAGTCCCGACCCTCTGAATATTTACATCCTAATGTGAAGTCCCGACCCTCTGAATATTTTCATCCTAATGTGAAGTCCCGCCCCTCTGAATATTTACATCCTAGTGTGAAGTCCCGACCCTCTGAATATTTACATCCTAATGTGAAGTCCCGCCCCTCTGAATATTTACATCCTAGTGTGAAGTCCCGCCCCTAAATCAACAAGTTGTGAAAGACATTTTGACAGAAGCCATCCTACAATACTAATGTGTTTGTCATCATTGTCTTTCAGGTTGTTGGTTTGTTAATTGTGCTGGGTGTTGCTGCTATGTTGATCCTGTCTATCATACCTCGATGTCGATGCTGTGCTAAAGGTTGTAGGAGGTGCTGTCAGAACAATGGATGTCAACCTCTGAACACGACTGAGAGTCAGAGCCCGTCTGAGAGTCAGAACTCGTCTGGGAGTCAGAACCCGTCTGAGAGTCAGAACGCGTATGGGAGTCAGAACCCGTCTGGGAGTCAGAACCCGTCTGAGAGTCAGAACTCGTCTGGGAGTCAGAACCCGTCTGAGAGTGAGAACGCGTCTGAGAGTCAGAACCCGTCTGAGAGTCAGAACCCGTCTGAGAGTCAGAACCCGTCTGAGAGTCAGAACCCGTCTGAGAGTCAGAACCCGTCTGGGAGTCAGAACGCGTCTGAGAGTCGGAGTGATCACAATACTCACTGTTGTGTTACATTTTGTGAGACTTGTTGTAAATCTTATCACATGAATTTATTTGAGGAGAGTATTTTGGAACAAACTGAAATTAAAATGAGAGACATTTTAAAGGAGAAAGCTGAAGAGTATGTGTCTCGTAAAGTGAGCAAAATAATACCCCTTACTCAGACAACGGATGAAGACCAGAATGTAAATAGTGATGTGGGGGAAAATAACCCACCAGTGTCCGTTCCAGAGACACAGAGAGGTGAGGGGGCAGTAGGAGACGATCATACATTTGATTGGGATAAAATATCGGATTTAGCTTTTGACATAATTGATCATTTACATAAACGTCCAACACCATCTTCAACACCACCTTCAATACCACCTTCAACACAAACTTCAACACGACCTTCAACACGACCTTCAACACAATCTTCAACACGACCTTCAGCACAATCTTCAACACGACCTTCAACACAATCTTCAACACGACCTTCAACACGACCTTCAACACAATCTTCAACACGACCTTCAACACAATCTTCAACACCACCTCCAACACGACTTTCAACACAATTTTCAACACCACCAGAGGGATCAATACAAATCAATACAACAAGTATCTGAAGCAGTTAATGATCTGAAATATATGAAAGATGGGGAAAAAAACTTACAAAATAACTGTTCAGGAAGTTGATGAGTGTTGAATTGTTAAATGATGAAATTGTAAAGATGGTCATTAACTGTGATTATTATGATCATCTGTGAATATTATGATTATTATGATTATCTGTGAATATTATGATTATTGTGATTATCTGTGAATATTATGATTATTATGATTATCTGTGATTATTATGATCATCTGTGAATATTATGATTATTATGATTATCTGTGAATATTATGATTATTATGATTATCTGTGAATATTATGATTATTATGATCATCTGTGAATATTATGATTATTATGATTATCTGTGAATATTATGATTATTATGATTATCTGTGAATATTATGATTATTATGATTATCTGTGAATATTATGATTATTATGATTATCTGTGAATATCATGATCATCTGTGAATATTATGATTATCTATGATTATTATGATTAGGATTGTCTCTGTTGTTGTTTTTAATGTTTTGTTTAAAAATCATTGAAGTGGACAGTTTATTAGGTCATCTAGTACCGAGTCAGACCCCCACCCCCCCCCTCATGAAAGTCTAAATGCCTGTCTTCCTGCTTTATATAGCAAGCAACAGCCACATGACTCACTAGGAGCGAACCATTTTTGTGTACAGGATGGTGTACCTAATAAACTGGCCACTGAGTGTATATTCAGATTTCATATATTTTCTGATTTTCCAGACACTGACCTATAATGACATTTGACATCTATAATGTTGATTAATGTTGGTTGCAAAAATACGAAAAAGTATTTGAAAAACATGTAATTTTTTTAAAAATAATAATTTAGCCTTACATATGATTCTGTGTGTGGGTGTAATGTGGGGATTTGACCACAGGGGGGTGCTGTTGTGTCACATATGATCCTGTGTGTTAGTGTAATGTGGGGTTTTGATCACAGGGGGGTGCTGTTGTGTCACATATGATTCTGTGTGTGGGTGTGATGTGGGGATTTGACCACAGGGGGGTGCTGTTGTGTCACATATGATCCTGTGTGTTAGTGTAATGTGGGGTTTTGATCACAGGGGGGTGCTGTTGTCTCACATATGATTCTGTGTGTTAGTGTGATGTGGGGATTTGACCACAGAGGACGTCTAATATATGATTCTGTGTTTGTGTATGTAAAATGACATAATAAACCCAGTCATATCTCCTCCCTTTGACTGACATTGAAAATGTTTTTAGTCAGCATTAGAAAGAATGTGGGTCCAGAAAACTGGAGAATATTAAAGACTAAAACTGGTTCTGTTCATTTGTTAAAACATGTTTTATTTATTTAACCTTTATTTAACTAGGCAAGTCAATTAAGAACAAATTCTTATTTACAATGACGGCCTACACCGGCCAAACCCGGACGACGCTGGGCCAATCCCGCCAGGTTGTGATACAGCCTGGATAGCAGGCTGTAATAAAATATTCCATTATCTTTCATTGGTAGGATATTCTAGAGCGTATGTCGTAGCAAGTGTCATGTTTTAAACACATTTATATTACACTTATTATTCCATCAAATCACATCCTGAAACTCAGTGGTTATTTTATTTTCACCTGTATTTAACCAGGTAGGAGGGTTGAGAACACCTTTATTTAACCAGGTAGGAGAGGTGAGAACACCTTTATTTCAACCAGGTAGGATAGTTGAGAACACCTGTATTTAACCAGGTAGGAGAGTTGAGAACACCTTTATTTAACCAGGTAGACTAGTTGAGAACACCTTTATTTAACCAGGTAGGAGAGGTGAGAACACCTTTATTTAACCAGGTAGGAGGGTTGAGAACACCTTTATTTAACCAGGTAGGAGAGGTGAGAACACCTTTATTTCAACCAGGTAGGATAGTTGAGAACACCTGTATTTAACCAGGTAGGAGAGTTGAGAACACCTTTATTTAACCAGGTAGACTAGTTGAGAACACCTTTATTTAACCAGGTAGGAGAGGTGAGAACACCTTTATTTAACCAGGTAGGAGGGTTGAGAACACCTTTATTTAACCAGGTAGGAGAGGTGAGAACACCTTTATTTCAACCAGGTAGGATAGTTGAGAACACCTGTATTTAACCAGGTAGGAGAGTTGAGAACACCTTTATTTAACCAGGTAGACTAGTTGAGAACACCTTTATTTAACCAGGTAGGAGAGGTGAGAACACCTTTATTTAACCAGGTAGGAGGGTTGAGAACACCTTTATTTAACCAGGTAGGAGAGGTGAGAACACCTTTATTTAACCAGGTAGGAGGGTTGAGAACACCTTTATTTCAACCAGGTAGGAGAGTTGAGAACACCTTTATTTAACCAGGTAGGAGAGGTGAGAACACCTTTATTTAACCAGGTAGGAGGGGTGAGAACACCTTTATTTAACCAGGTAGGAGAGGTGAGAACACCTTTATTTAACCAGGTAGGAGGGTTGAGAACACCTTTATTTAACCAGGTAGTAGAGTTGAGAACAACTTCTCATTTACAACTGCGACCCAGACCAAGATAAAGCAAAGCAGTTTGACACAAACAACAACACAGTTTTACACATGGAATAAACAAAAAGTACAGTCAATAATACAATAGAAAAGTCTATATACGATGTGAGCAAATTAGGTAAGATAAGGGGGGTGAAGGCCATAAATAGGCCATAGTGGCAAAGTAAATATAATATAGCAATTAAACACTGGAATGGTCGAATGAGAAAGCCTGCCAGCTCTTTACAATGTAGGACGAGTCTTCAACCAGGAGCCAAGAGGTAGCTGATGTGTGGGATGGAGTGGTAGCAGTTCTTTACGATGTAGGACGAGTCTCCAACCAGGAGCCAAGAGGTAGCTGATGTGTGGGATGGAGTGGTAGGAGCTCTTTACGATGTAGGACGAGTCTTCAACCAGGAGCCAAGAGGTAGCTGATGTGTGGGATGGAGTGGTAGCAGCTCTTTACGATGTAGGACGAGTCTTCAACGAGGAGCCAAGAGGTAGCTGATGTGTGGGATGGAGTGGTAGCAGTTCTTTACGATGTAGGACGAGTCTTCAACCAGGAGCCAAGAGGTAGCTGATGTGTGGGATGTATAAGGTTAACATATTGTTCAATTCAATGAATTATTATTGTTATTATTCCCATGTTATTTGTTTGTTCATTATTATTAATCTCATGTTATTTGTTTGTTCTCTGATTATGATCATAATCACAGCCCTGTAGGATACATCCACCTTGTTACGACCCATCAATAAGGCTATTACAATAACACACACACACACACACACAGGGCTCCTGTGTGCTTCTCAGTGCTAGAGGCGTCACTACAGACCCTGGTTCGATTCCAGGCTGTATCACAACCGGCCGGGGTAGGGTTTGGCCAGGGTAGACCGTAATTGTAAAATAAGAATTTGTTCTTTAACTGACTTGCCTAGTTAAATAAAGGTTCTACGCAACACACAAGCGCGAGAGTCACTCGGGATCTCATTAACTACCGGGCTCGAGGCACGAGCTCTGTTTCGTTCATTGATCCGCGTCTCTTTTAAAAGCTCCTTTCTTGCCTGGTATTCTCACTCACACACACCCGGTCCCGGTCGATCCTATCCCACACTAAGTAGACAGGTTCAGAATCAAGAGAGCGCATTTCTGAGAAGAGGTGGCGTGAACCGGTTTAGTGTTTATTTCTCTCTCTCGGTTATGGACTACATTTGAGAGCGAGAGGAGAGGGAGAAAAGAAAGGTTGAACCGAGAAAACAAATGTCTAGGCTACTCTACAACAACATCATGGACTCTTCTCTCCTCTCAGTCGTTACGCTGGTAGTTGTTTTCGCCTCCTCTTCCTACTCTCTTTCCTCCTCCGACGTCGTTCCCTCTCCTTCCTTCATTCTACCGTTTACCGACTGTGTCCAGAGCCGCGGGAGAGACGGGTTCTACCAAGGGGCTGTGGACGTGACGGAGTCCGGTGCGGTGTGTATGAGGTGGAGCGAGGTAGCGGGGTTTGAGGAGCGCTATCCGGGTAGAGGGCTGGGGGATCATAACCGCTGTCGGAACCCGGACAACAGGATCAGACCCTGGTGCTTCTTCAGGAACAGCCGCGGCAGAACGGACTGGGGCTACTGCGACTGTAAACAAGGTAGAGGAAGGAGAGAGAGGTGTGTGTGTGTGTGTGTGGCAACAGCGGGCATGTCTCAGCAGATGGAAGCATCTCATTAATATTGAGGTATGTGTCTGGTTGGTGGCTAGACTAAGAAACGTTGTTACGTTAAAATGTATCAAGATCGACAAGCTGTCAGGTAATAGGGGGAGACTCTACCAAGATAGACAAGCTGTCCGTCATTAGGGGGAGACTCTACCAAGATCGACAAGCTGCCAGACAAGCTGTCAGTCATTAGGGGGAGACTCTACCAAGATCGACAAGCTGCCAGACAAGCTGTCAGTCATTAGGGGGAGACTCTACCAAGATAGACACGCTGTCAGTCAATAGGGGGAGACTCTACCAATACAGACAAGCTGTCAGCCATTAGGGGGAGACTCTACCAAGATAGACAAGCTGTCAGACATTAGGGGGAGACTCTACCAACATAGACAAGCTGTCAGTCATTAGGGGGGAGACTCTACCAAGATAGACAAGCTGTCAGACATTAGGGGGAGACTCTACCAACATAGACAAGCTGTCAGTCATTAGGGTGCGGGAGACTCTACCAACATAGACAAGCTGTCAGTCATTAGGGGGAGACTCTACCAAGACAGACAAGCTGTCAGTCATTAGGGAGAGACTCTACCAAGATAGACAAGCTGTCAGTCATTAGGGGGAGACTCTACCAAGACAGACAAGCTGTCAGTCATTAGGTGGAGACTCTACCAAGATAGACAAGCTGTCAGTCATTATGGGGAGACTCTACCAAGATAGACAAGCTGTCAGTCATTAGGGGGAGACTCTACCAAGATAGACAAGCTGTCAGTCATTAGGGGGAGACTCTACTAAGACAGACAGGCTATCAGTCATTAGGGGGAGACTCTACCAAGATAGACACGCTGTCAGTCATTCGGGAGGAGACTCTACCAAGATAGACAAGCTGTCAGTCATTAGGGGGAGACTCTACCAAGATAGACAAGCTGTCAGTCATTAGGGGGAGACTACCAAGATAGACACGCTGTCAGTCATTAGGGGGAGACTCTACCAAGACAGACAAGCTGTCAGTCATTAGGGGGAGACTCTACCAAGACAGACAAGCTGTCAGTCCTTAGGGGGAGACTCTACCAAGACAAACAAGCTGTCAGTCATTAGGGGGAGACTCTACCAAGATAGACATGCTGTGTGATTTAGTAGTGCTGTACCGGACGTTCTCTGCAGGGACTGACTAATGTTCTGACGATGTTCTGTGTCTCTCTCTCTCTCTCTCTCTCTCTCTCTCTCTCTCTCTCGCTCTGTGTCTCTCGCTCTGTCTCTCGCTCTGTCTCTCTCACTCTCTTGCTCTGTGTCTCTCTCTCTCGCTCTGTGTCTCTCTCTTTCTCGCTCTGTTTCTCTCTCTCTCTCTCTCTCTCGCTCTGTCACTCTCGCTCTCTTTCTCTCTTCCTCAGTGGAAAATGATCTAAACGGTGTGTGTGTGTGTGTGTCTCGTCCAGGGTCAGTGCGCCTGCAGGGCGGCCGCTCTAAGCTGGATGGCAGGGTGGAGGTGTATCTACAGGGGGTCTGGGGGTCTGTCTGTGGTGATGACTGGGGAGAGCAGGACGCTACAGTGGTCTGCAGACAGCTGGGACAGGGGTGAGTCACACCCATGCGCGGGCACAACACACACACACGCAGATTCACATATGCAGTCTCACAAACGTACAAAGAAAGAGGTAGTGAAAAAGAAAGGAGGGGAGCGGTTATCCTAGAAAAAGGAGGGGAGTGGTTATCCTAGAAAAAGGAGGGGAGTGGTTATCCTAGAAAAAGGAGTGGAGCGGTTATCCTAGAAAAAGGAGTAGAGTGGTTATCCTAGAAAAAGGAGTGGAGCGGTTATCCTAGAAAAAGGAGTGGAGTGGTTATCCTAGAAAAAGGAGTGGAGTGGTTATCCTAGAAAAAGGAGTGGAGCGGTTATCCTAGAAAAAGGAGTGGAGCGGTTATCCTAGAAAAAGGAGGGGAGCGGTTATCCTAGAAAAAGAAAGGAGTGTAGCGGTTATCCTAGAAAAAGGAGTGGAGCGGTAATCCTAGAAAAAGAAAGGAGTGGAGCGGTTATCCTAGAAAAAGGAGTGAAGCGGTTATCCTAGAAAAATGAGTGGAGCGGTTATCCTAGAAAAAGGAGTGGAGCGGTTATCCTAGAAAAAGGAGTGGAGCGGTTATCCTAGAAAAATGAAGGAGTGGAGCGGTTATCCTAGAAAAAGGAGTGGAGAGGTTATCCTAGAAAAAGAAAGGAGTGGAGCGGTTATCCTAGAAAAAGGAGTGGAGCGGTTATCCTAGAAAAAGGAGTGGAGCGGTTATCCTAGAAAAAGGAGTGGAGCGGTTATCCTAGAAAAAGGAAGGAGGGGAGCGGTTATCCTAGAAAAAGGAGTGGAGCGATTATCCTAAAAAAAGGAAGGAGGGGAGCGATTATCCTAGAAAAAGGAAGGAGGGGAGCGGTTATCCTAGAAAAAGGAAGGAGGGAGCGGTTATCCTAGAAAAAGGAGTGGAGCGGTTATCCTAGAAAAAGGAGGGGAGTGGTTATCTTAGAAAATGAAAGGAGTGGAGAGGTTATCCTAGAAAAAGGAAGGAGTGGAGCGGTTATCCTAGAAAAAGGAAGGAGTGGATTGGTTATCCTAGAAAAAGGAAGTAGGGGAGCGGTTATCCTAGAAAAATGAAGGAGTGTAGTGGTTATCCTAGAAAAATGAAGGAGTGGAGCGGTTATCCTAGAAAAAGGAAGGAGGGGAGTGGTTATCCTAGAAAAAGGAAGGAGGGGAGTGGTTATCCTAGAAAAAGGAAGGAGGGGAGTGGTTATCCTAGAAAAAGGAAGGAGGGGAGTGGTTATCCTAGAAAAAGGGCTAAGAGGCGACAACTACTAAATGTCTCTTCAATATATCTCTTATCTTATCTCTTATTTATATCTCTTCAACAGTAGTGGATCTGGACCAGGTGATGTAGCAGGTCTCTAGACAGGACAGGTGGTGTTGCAGTTCTCTAGACAGGACAGGTGAGGTAGCAGGTGATGTAGCAGGTATCTCGACAGGACAGGTGATGTAGCAGGTTTCTAGACAGGACAGGTGATGTTGCAGGGGATGTAGCAGGTCTCTAGACAGGACAGGAGAGGTAGCATGTGATGTAGCAGGTCTCTAGACAGGACAGGTGATGTAGCAGGTCTCTAGACAGGACAGGTGATGTTGCAGGTGATGTAGCGGGTCTCTAGACAGGACAGGTTTTGTAACAGGTGATGTAGCAGGTCTCTAGAAAGGACAGATGATGTAGCAGATCTCTAGACAGGACAGGTGATGTAGCAGGTCTCTAGACAGGACAGGTTATGTAACAGGTCTCTAGATAGGACAGATGATGTACCAGGTCTCTAGACAGGACAGGTGATGTAGCAGGTATCTCGACAGGACAGGTGATGTAGCAGGTTTCTAGACAGAACAGGTGATGTTGCAGGTGATGTAGCAGGTCTCTAGACAGGACAGGAGAGGTAGCATGTGATGTAGCAGGTCTCTAGACAGGACAGGTGAGGTAGCAGGTCTCTAGACAGGACAGGTGATGTTGCAGGTGATGTAGCAGGTCTCTAGACAGGACAGATGATGTAGCAGATCTCTAGACAGGACAGGTGATGTAGCAGGTCTCTAGACAGGACAGGTTGTGTAACAGGTTTCTAGATAGGACAGATGTTGTACCAGGTCTCTAGACAGGACAGGTGTTGTAACATGTCTCTAGACAGGACAGGTGATGTAGCAGGTCTCTAGACAGGACAGGTGATGTAGCAGGTCTCTAGACAGGACAGGTGTTGTAGCAGGTCTCAGGACAGGTTTGTAGCAGGTCTCTAGACAGGACAGGTGAGTAGCAGGTGATGCAGCAGGTCTCTAGACAGGACAGGTGATGTTGCAGGTGATATAGGAGGTCTCTAGACAGGACAGGTGAGGTAGCAGGTGATGTAGCATGTCTCTAGACAGGACAGGTGGGGTTGCAGGTGATGTAGCAGGTCTCTAGACAGGACAGGTGAGGTAGCATGTGATGTAGCAGGTCTCTAGACAGGACAGGTGATTTTGCAGTTCTCTAGACAAGACAGGTGAGGTAGCAGGTAATGTAGCAGGTATCTCGACAGGACAGGTTTTGTAGCAGGTCTCTAGACAGGACAGGTGGTGTTGCAGGTTTCTAGACAGGACAGGTGTGTTGCAGGTGATGCAGCAGGTCTCTAGACAGGACAGATGATGTAGCAGGTCTCTAGACAGGACAGATGATGTAGCAGATCTCTAGACAGGACAGGTGATGTAGCAGGTCTCTAGACAGGACAGATGATGTAGCAGGTCTCTAGACAGGACAGGTGATGTAGCAGATGATGTAGCAGGTCTCTAGACAGGACAGATGATGTAGCAGATCTCTAGACAGGACAGATGATGTAGCAGGTCTCTAGACAGGACAGATGATGTACCAGGTCTCTAGACAGGACAGGTGATGTAACAGGTCTCTAGACAGGACAGGTGATGTAGCAGGTCTCTAGACAGGACAGGTGTTGTAGCAGGTCTCAGGACAGGTTTGTAGCAGGTCTCTAGACAGGACAGGTGAGTAGCAGGTGATGCAGCACGTCTCTAGACAGGACAGGTGATGTAACGGGTCTCTAGACAGGACAGGTTGTGTAACGGGTCTCTAGACAGGACAGGTGATGTAGCAGGTCTCTAGACTGGACAGGTGTTGTAGCAGGTGATGTAGCAGGTCTCTAGACAGGACAGAGGATGTAGCAGGTCTCTAGATAGGACAGGTTGTGTAGCAGGTCTCTAGACAGGACAGAGGATGTAGCAGGTCTCTAGACAGGACAGGTGTTGTAGCAGGTCTCTAGATAGGACAGGTTGTGTAGCAGGTCTCTAGACAGGACAGATGATATAGCAGGTCTCTAGACAGGACAGATGATGTAGCAGGTCTCTAGACAGGACAGATGACTTCTAAATGTGGTGTTTAACATTGACCCCTGTTTAACCTGGACTCTTTCTAGATTCTCCTTTCCTCCTCTCCTCTCTCCTTTCCTCTCCACTCTTCTCCTCTCCTTTCCTCTCTCCTTTCCTCTCTCCTTTCCTCTCCACTCTTCTCCTCTCCTTTCCTCTCCTTGCTCCTCTCCTTTCCTCTCCTCTCTCCTTTCCTCTCTCCTTTCCTCTCCACTCTTCTCCTCTCCTTTCCTCTCCGCTCTCCTTTTCGCTCTCCTTTCCTCTCCTCTCTCCTTTTCTCTCCTCTCTTCTTTCCTCTCATCTCTTCTTTCCTCTCCTCTCTCCTTTCCTCTCCTCTCCTTTCCTCTCCTCTTTCCTCTCTCCTTTCCTCTACTCTTTCCTCTCTCCTTTCCTCTCCTCTCTTCTTTCCTCTCGTCTCTCCTTTCCTCTCCTCTCTCCTTTCCTCTCCTTTCCTCTCCTCTTTCCTCTCTCCTTTCCTCTACTCTTTCCTCTCTCCTTTCCTCTCCTCTCTCCTTACCTCTCCGCTCTTTTCTTCTCCTTTCCTCTCCTTGCTCCTCTCCTTCCTTCTCTCCTTTCCTCTCCTCTTTCCTCTCTCCTTTCCTCTCCTCCTCTCCTCTCCGCTCTCCTCTTCTCCACAGTCTTCGTAGTCTGTCCCATCCTGACCCTCAGATTCCAACCCCCACCCCCCCCCCACCTCAAGTCCTTAGCTAGCTATTTACCCCCTACTCCATCACACACACTTAATGTAGTGGTATAGACTGTGGGTCATAGCCTGTAGAAGGGGATACTGTACTTTGGTCCAACAGGGACAGGAGGAGGGGGGAGATGTGGACAGATCTTATCCAGAGACAGAGCGGTGACAGTGATTGGTTTAAAACGACTGCTTGACTGTGTGTGTGTGTGTGTGTGTGTGTGTGTGTGTGTGTGTGTGTGTGTGTGTGTGTGTGTGTGTGTGTGTGTGTGTGTGTGTGTGTGTGTGTGTGTGTGTGTGTGTGTGTGTGTGTGTGTGGGCCTGCGTGTGTGTGTGTGTGTGTGGGCCTGCGTGTGTTTGTCTGTCTGTCTCCGTGTGTCTGTCTGTCTGTCTGTGTCTCCATCTCTCTCTCCCTGTAGTTTCTCTGGCCGAGCGCGCTCCTCCGACCTATCTCCTCGAGGGGGTGTGGTCAGAATGCACTGGGGGGCGGTCCACTGTCAGGGGGATGAACCTGATATACTGCAGTGTCCCAGTGTTCCATGGAACGGAGGGGAGTGTCCCCACGCTGCAGCTGTCACCTGTACCCCAATGGAAGGTAGGAGGGGAGTGTCCCCACTCTGCAGGGGTCACCTGTACCCCAATGGAAGGTAGGAGGGGAGTGTCCCCACTCTGCAGGGGTCACCTGTACCCCAATGGAAGGTAGGAGGGGAGTGTCTCCACTCTGCAGGGGTCAGCTGTACCCCAATGGAAGGTAGGAGGGGAGTGTCCCCACTCTGCAGGGGTCACCTGTACCCCAATGGAAGGTAGGAGGGGAGTGTCCCCACTCTGCAGGGGTCACCTGTACCCCAATGGAAGGTAGGAGGGGAGTGTCCCCACTCTGCAGGGGTCACCTGTACCCCAATGGAAGGTAGGAGGGGAGTGTCCCCACTCTGCAGGGGTCAGCTGTACCCCAATGGAAGGTAGGAGGGGAGTGTCCCCACTCTGCAGCCGTCACCTGTACCCCAATGGAAGGTAGGAGGGGAGTGTCCCCACTCTGCAGGGGTTACCTGTACCCCAATGGAAGGTAGGAGGGGAGTGTCCCCACTCTGCAGGGGTCACCTGTACCCCAATGGAAGGTATTAGGGGAGTGTCCCCACTCTGCAGGGGTTAGCTGTACCCCAATGGAAGGTGGTGGTGGGAGGGACTAGTACTATTCAGACTGGACTAGTACTATTCAGACTGGACTAGTAGTATTCACACTGGACTAGTAGTATTCACACTGGACCAGTACTATTCAGACTAGACTAGTACTATTCAGACTGGACTAGTACTATTCAGACTAGACTAGTACTATTCAGACTGGACTAGTACTATTCACACTGGACTCGTACTATTCACACTGGACTCGTACTATTCAGACTGGACTAGTACTATTCAAACTGGACTAGTACTATTCACACTGGACTAGTAGAAAATGTGTGGGGGTTAGGATTAGGGGGGTAGTAACTCTGTCCTCTGTGTTTCGGTGTGTCTGTGTCCAGTGGGTTAGGGTTAGGGGGGTAGTAACTCTGTCCTCTGTGTTTCGGTGTGTCTGTGTCCAGTGGTAGCATTGGTGCCAGTGAGGTTGGTGGGGGGGGGGTCAGCGTGGGAGGGGCGTGTTGAGGTTTTCCACGGGGGCGTGTGGGGATCCGTCTGCGACGACCAATGGGATGAGAGCGACGTGGAGGTCGTCTGTCGACAGCTGGGCCTGGAGTGAGAACACATACACCTTAAGCACACACACACACACACACAAACACACACACAAACACACACACACACACACACACACACACACACACGCACACACACACCTTAAGCACACACACACACACACCTGACATGGATTTCAGCTATAGATCCTAATCCGGGGAACCACATCCTCTCATAGCTATAGATCCTAATCCAGGAACCACATCCTGTCATAGCTATAGATCCTAATCCAGGAACCACATCCTGTCATAATTATAGATCCTAATCCAGGAACCACATCCTCTCATAGCTATAGATCCTAATCCAGGAAGCCAATCGCTTGGACCTTTTTTCCTGTTGGGCTCAATTTGTAGAATATGGCGGTTTTAACACCAGGATGGTGGGTTCACTACCCACTGGGGCCAGGATCGTGGGTTCAATACCCGCTGGGGCCAGGATGGTGGGTTCACTACCCACTGGGGCCAGGATGGTGGGTTCTATACCCACTGGGGCCAGGATGGTGGATTCAATACCCACTGGGGCCAGCATGGTGGGTTCACTACAGGATGGTGGCTTCAATACCCACTGGAGCCAGGATGGTGGGTTCACTACAGGATGGTGGGTTCAATGCCTACTGGGGCCAGGATGGTGAGTTCTATACCCGCTGGGGCCAGGATGGTGGGTTCAATAACCGCTGGGGCCAGGATTGTGGGTTCAATACCCACTGGGGCCAGGATTGTGGGTGCAATACCCGCTGGGGACAGGATGGTGGGTTCAATACCCACTGGGGCCAAGATGGTGGGTTCACTACAGAATGATGTGTTCAATACCCACTGGGGCCAGGATGGTGGATTCAATACCCGCTGGGGCCAGGATGGTGGGTTCACTACAGGATTGTGGGTTCTATACCCGCTGGGGCCAGGATGGTGGGTTCACTACAGGATGGAGGGTTCAATACCCGCTGGGGCCAGGATGCTGGATTCAATACCCGCTGGGGCCAGGATGGTGGGTTCAATACCCACTGGGGCCAGGATGGTGGGTTCACTACCCACTTGGATCAGGATGGTGGGTTCATTACCCGCTGGGGCCAGGATGGTGGGTTCAATACCTGCTGGGGCCAGGATGGTGGGTTAAATACCCGCTGGGGCCAGGATGGTGGGTTCAATACCCGCTGGGGCCAGGATGGTGCGTTCATTACCCGCTGGGGCCAGGATGGTGAGTTCTATACCCACTGGGGCCAGGATGGTGGGTTCAATACCCGCTGGGGCCAGGATAGTGGGTTCATTACGCACTGGGGCCAGGATGGTGGGTTCAATACCCGCTGGGGCCAGGATGGTGGGTTCAATACCCGCCTGGGCCAGGATGGTGGATTCACTACAGGATGGTGGGTTCAATACCCGCTGGGGCCAGGATGGTGGATTCAATACCCGCTGGGGCCAGGATGGTGGGTTCAATACCCGCTGGGGCCAGGATGGTGGATTCAATACCCGCTGGGGCCAGGATGGTGGGTTCAATATCCGCTGGGGCCAGGATGGTGGGTTCAATGCCCGCTGGGGCCAGGATGGTGGATTCAATACCCGCTGGGGCCAGGATGGTGGGTTCAATACCCGCTGGGGCCAGGATGGTGGGTTCACTACAGGATGGTGGGTTCAATACCCGCTGGGGCCAGGATGGTGGATTCAATACCCGCTGGGGCCAGGATGGTGGGTTCAATACCTGCTGGGGCCAGGATGGTGGATTCACTACAGGATGGTGGGTTCAATACCTGCTGGGGCCAGGATGGTGGATTCAATACCCGCTGGGGCCAGGATGGTGGATTCACTACAGGATGGTGGGTTCAATACCCGCTGGGGCCAGGATGGTGGGTTCACTACAGGATGGTGGATTCACTACAGGATGGTGGGTTCAATACCCGCTGGAGCCAGGATGGTGGGTTCACTACAGGATGGTGGGTTCAATACCCGCTGGGGCCAGGATGGTGGATTCAATACCCGCTGGGGCCAGGATGGTGGGTTCAATACCTGCTGGGGCCAGGATGGTGGATTCACTACAGGATGGTGGGTTCAATACCTGCTGGGGCCAGGATGGTGGATTCAATACCCGCTGGGGCCAGGATGGTGGATTCACTACAGGATGGTGGGTTCAATACCCGCTGGGGCCAGGATGGTGGGTTCACTACAGGATGGTGGGTTCAATACCCGCTGGGGCCAGGATGGTGGATTCAATTCCCGCTGGGGCCAGGATGGTGGGTTCAATACCTGCTGGGGCCAGGATGGTGGGTTCACTACAGGATGGTGGGTTCAATACCCATTGGTGCCAGGATGGTGTGTTCACTACCCACTGGGGCCAGGATGGTGGGTTCAATACCCGTTGGGGCCAGGATGGTGGATTCAATACCCGCTGGGGCCAGGATGGTGGGTTCAATACCCGCTGGGGCCAGGATGGTGGATTCAATACCCGCTGGGCCCAGGATGGTGGGTTCAATACCCGCTGGGGCCAGGGTGGTGGGTTCACTACAGGATTGTGGGTTCATTACCCGCTGGGGCCAGGATGGTGGGTTCAATACCCGCTGGGGCCAGGATGGTGGGTTCACTACCCACTGGGCCAGGATGGTCGGTTGAGAACACGCTGGGGCCAGGATGGTGGGTTCAATACCCACTGGGGCCTGGATGGTGGGTTCAATACCCGCTGGGGCCAGGATGATGGATTCACTACAGGATGGTGGGTTCAATACCCGCTGGGGCCAGGATGGTGGGTTCACTACATGATGGTGGGTACAATACCAGCTGGGGCCAGGATGGTGGATTCACTACAGGATGGTGGGTTCAATACCAGCTGGGGCCAGGATGGTGGATTTAATACCCGCTGCGGCCAGGATGGTGGGTTCACTACAGGATGGTGGGTTCACTACAGGATGGTGGGTTCAATACCAGCTGGGGCCAGGATGGTGGATTCACTACAGGATGGTGGATTCACTACAGGATGGTGGGTTCACTACATAATGGTGGGTACAATACCCGCTGGGGCCAGGATGGTGGGTTCACTACAGGATGGTGGATTCACTACAGGATGGTGGGTTCAATACCAGCTGGGGCCAGGATGGTGGATTTAATACCCGCTGGGGCCAGGATGGTGGGTTCACTACAGGATGGTGGGTTCACTACAGGATGGTGGGTTCAATACCAGCTGTGGCCAGGATGGTGGATTTAATACCCACTACAGGATGGTGGGTTCACTACATGATGGTGGGTACAATACCAGCTGGGGCCAGGATGGTGGATTCACTACAGAATGGTGGGTTCACTACATGATGGTGGGTACAATACCAGCTGGGGCCAGGATGGTGGATTCACTACAGGATGGTGGGTTCACTACATGATGGTGGGTTCAATACCAGCTGGGGCCAGGATGGTGGATTTAATACCCGCTGGGGCCAGGATGGTGGGTTCACTACAGGATGGTGGGTTCACTACAGGATGGTGGGTTCAATACCAGCTGTGGCCAGGATGGTGGATTTAATACCCGCTGGGGCCAGGATGGTGGGTTCACTACAGGATGGTGGGTTTCACTACAGGATGATGGGTTCACTACAGGATGGT
>NW_023493710.1:152500-157500 GCF_013265735.2 Oncorhynchus mykiss
ATGTCTATAGGGGTAATGATGTCTATCTGATATATAGGGGTAATGATGTCTATAGGGGTAATGCTGTCTCTATCTGATCTATAGGGGTAATGATGTCTATAGGGGTAATGATGTCTATAGGGGTAATGATGTCTATAGGGGTAATGATGTCTATAGGGGTAATGATGGCTCTATCTGATCTATAGGGGTAATGATGTCTATAGGGGTAATGATATATCTATCTGATCTATAGGGGTAATGATATCTCTATATGGTCTATAGAGGTAATGAAGCCTCTATCTGATCTATAGGGGTAATGACGTCTATAGGGATAATGATGTCTATAGGGGTAATGATGTGTATAGGGGTAATGATGTCTATAGGGGTAATGATGTCTATAGGGGTACTGATGTCTATAGGGGTAATGATGTCTATAGGGGTAATGATGTCTATCTAAACTGTAGGGGTAATGATGTCTATAGGGGTAATGATGTGTATAGGGGTAATGATGTCACTGTCTGGTCTATATGTATATAGGGGTAATGATGTATATAGGTGTAATGACGTCTATAGGGGTAATGATGTCTATCTGAACTATAGGGGTAATGATGTCTATAGGGGTAATGCTGTGTATAGGGGTAATGATGTCTATTGGGTCTATGGGGGTAATGATGTCTCTATCTGATCTATAGGGGTAAAAATGTCTATAGGGGTAATGATGTGTTTAGGGGTAATGATGTCTATAGGGGTAATGATGTCTATCTGAACTATAGGGGTAATGATGTCTATAGGGGTAATGCTGTGTATAGGGGTAATGATGTCTATTGGGTCTGTGGGGGTAATGATGTCTCTATCTGATCTATAGGGGTAATGATGTCTATAGGGGTAATGATGTCTATAGGGGTAATGATGTCTCTAACTGATCTATAGGGGTAATGATGTCTATAGGGGTAATGATGTCTATAGGGGTAATGATGTCTCTATCTGGTCTATAGGGGTAATTATGTCTATAGGGGTAATGATGTTTCTATCTGATCTATAGGGGTAATGATGTCTCAATCTGATCTATAGGGGTAATGATGTCTATAGGTGTAATGATGTCTATAGGGGTAATGATGTCTATCTGATATATAGGGGTAATGATGTCTATAGTGGTAATGCTGTCTCTATCTGATCTATAGGGGTAATGATGTCTATAGGGGTAATGATGTCTATAGGGGTAATGATGTCTATAGGGGTAATGATGTCTATAGGGGTAATGATGGCTCTATCTGATCTATAGGGGTAATGATGTCTATAGGGGTAATGATATATCTATCTGATCTATAGGGGTAATGATATCTCTATATGGTCTATAGAGGTAATGAAGCCTCTATCTGATCTATAGGGGTAATGACGTCTATAGGGATAATGATGTCTATAGGGGTAATGATGTGTATAGGGGTAATGATGTCTATAGGGGTAATGATGTCTATAGGGGTACTGATGTCTATAGGGGTAATGATGTCTATAGGGGTAATGATGTCTATCTAAACTGTAGGGGTAATGATGTCTATAGGGGTAATGATGTGTATAGGGGTAATAATGTCACTGTCTGGTCTATATGTATATAGGGGTAATGATGTATATAGGTGTAATGACGTCTATAGGGGTAATGATGTCTATCTGAACTATAGGGGTAATGATGTCTATAGGGGTAATGCTGTGTATAGGGGTAATGATGTCTATTGGGGCTATGGGGGTAATGATGTCTCTATCTGATCTATAGGGGTAAAAATGTCTATAGGGGTAATGATGTGTTTAGGGGTAATGATGTCTATAGGGGTAATGATGTCTATCTGAACTATAGGGGTAATGATGTCTATAGGGGTAATGCTGTGTATAGGGGTAATGATGTCTATTGGGTCTGTGGGGGTAATGATGTCTCTATCTGATCTATAGGGGTAATGATATCTATAGGGGTAATGATGTCTATATGGGTACTGATGTCTATAAAGGTAATGATGTCTATCTGATCTATAGGGGTAATGATGTCTATAGGTGTAATGATGTCTATATCTGGTCTATGGGGTAATGATGTCTCTATTTGATCTATAGGTGTAATGATGTCTATAGGGGTAATGATGTCTATAGTGGTAATGATGTCTATAGGGGTAATGATGTCTATAGGGGTAATGATGTTTCTATCTGGTCTATAGGGGTAATGATGTCTATAGGGGTAATGATGTCTCTATCTGATCTATAGGGGTAATGATGTCTATAGGGGTAATGATGTTTCTGTCTGGTCTAAAGGGCTAATGATGTCTATAGCGGTAATGATTACTATAGGGGGAATGCTGTCTATAGGGGTAATGATGTAGTGTCCACTGGGTTCATCAGGATGTCTCTATTTGGTCTATAGGGGTAATTATATCTCTATCTGATATATAGAGGTAATGTCTGGTCTGTTGGGGTAATGATGTCAATAGGGGTAATGTTTGGTCTATAGGTGTAATGATGTAATGTCCACTGGGTTTATCATGATGTCTCTATCTGGTCTATGGGGTAATGATGACTCTGTTCTGTCTATAGGGGTAATGATGTCTCTGTTTGGTCTATAGTGGTAATGATGTCTATAGATGTGTATAAGGGTAACGATGTCTATAGGGGTAATGATGTGTATAGGGGTAATGATGTCTCTATCGGGTCTATGGGGGTAATGATGTCTCTATCTGATCTATAGGGGTAATGATATCTATAGGGGTAATGATGTCTATATGGGTACTGATGTCTATAAAGGTAATGATGTCTATCTGATCTATAGGGGTAATGATGTCTATAGGTGCAATGATGTCTATAAAGGTAATGATGTCTATCTGGTCTATGGGGTAATGATGTCTCTATTTGATCTATAGGTGTAATGATGTCTATAGGGGTAATGATGTCTATAGTGGTAATGATGTCTATAGGGGTAAGAGATGTCTATAGGGGTAATGATGTTTCTATCTGGTCTATAGGGGTAATGACGTCTCTATCTGGTCTATGGGGTAATGATGACTCTGTTCTGTCTATAGGGGTAATGATGTCTCTGTCTGGTCTATAGTGGTAATGATGTCTATAGGGGTAATGATGTGTATAGGGGTAATGATGTCTCTATCTATTCTATAGGGGTAATGATGTATCTATCTGGTCTATAGGGGTAATGATGTCTCTATCTGGTCTATAGGGGTAATGATGTCTCTATCTATTCTAAAGGGGTATTGATGTCTCTATCTGGTCTATAGGGGTAATGATGTCTCTCTCTGATCCTTAGGGGTAATGAATTCATGTCCACTGGGTTTATCATGATGGCGCTATCTGGCGCTGATAACCCTTTAAATGAGAGGTATGGGGAAGGGTTTGGCTGTGAGACCTCTGACTGAGAAACTTGGGGAAGGGTTTGGCTGTGACACCTCTGAGAAACTCAGGGAAGGGTTTGGCTGTGACACCTCTGACTGAGAAACTCAGGGAAGGGTTTGACTGTGACACCTCTGAGAAACTTGGGGAAGGGTTTGGCTGTGACACCTCTGAGAAACTCAGGGAAGGGTTTGGCTGTGACACCTCTGACTGAGAAACTTGGGGAAGGGTTTGGCTGTGACACCTCTGACTGAGAAATTCAGGGAAGGGTTTGGCTATGACACCTCTGAGAAACTTGGGGAAGGGTTTGACTGTGACACCTCTGACGGAGAAACTTGGAAGGGTTTGGCTGTGACACCTCTGACGGAGAAACTTGGGGAAGGGTTTGACTGTGACACCTCTGATGGAGAAACTTGGAAGGGTTTGGCTGTGACACCTCTGACTGAGAAACTTGGGGAAGGGTTTGACTGTGACACCTCTGACTGAGAAACTTGGGGAAGGGTTTGACTGTGACACCTCTGACTGAGAAACTTGGGGAAGGGTTTGACTGTGACACCTCTGACTGGGAGACATGGGGAAGAGTTTGACTGTAACACCTCTGACTGAGAGACATGGGGAAGGGTTTGACTGTGACACATCTGACTGAGAGACATGGGGAAGGGTTTGACTGTAACACCTCTGACTGAGAGACATGGGGAAGAGTTTGACTGTGACACCTCTGACTGAGAGACAATGGGAATAGTTTGACTGTGACACCATGGGGAAGGGTTTGACTGTGACACCATGGGAAAGAGTTTGACTGTGACACCATGCGGAATGGTTTGACTGTAACACCTCTGACTGAGAGACATGGGGAAGGGTTTGACTGTAACACCTCTGACTGAGAGACATGGGGAAGAGTTTGACTGTGACACCATGGGGAAGAGTTTGACTGACACCATGGGGAAGAGTTTGACTGTGACACCATGGGGAAGAGTTTGACTGTGACACCATGGGGAAGAGTTTGACTGTGACACCATAGGGAATGGTTTGACTCTAACACCTCTGACTGAGAGACATGGGGAAGAGTTTGACTGTAACACCTCTGACTGAGAGACATGGGGAAGGGTTTGACTGTAACACCTCTGACTGAGCGACATGGGGAAGAGTTTGACTGTGACACCATGGGGAATGGTTTGACTGTGACACCTCATTGAATATTTCAGTCAATGGTGTCACAGTCAAACCATTCCCCATGGTGTCACAGTCAAACTCTTCCCCATGTCTCTCAGTCAGAGGTGTTACAGTCAAACCCTTCCCCATGCTATAGAGGTATGAGGTCATTGCCAAGTAGGGGGTGGGGGTGTGTGTCTCTCTCAGTGTGTGTGTGTGTCTCTCTCAGTGTGTGTGTGTGTCTCTCTCAGTGTGTGTGTGTGTGTCTCTCAGTGTGTGTGTGTCTCTCTCAGTGTGTGTGTGTGTCTCTCTCAGTGTGTGTGTGTCCCCTCCCCAGACCGTTTTGGTTTGTGTTGCTTGTGGACAAGTGGAAAAGACATGCAGTGCTTTGGAGTGTAAACACACCTCTCTCCTCAGCCCTCTCTCCTCAGCCCTCTCTCCTCAGCCCTCTCTCCTCAGCCGTCTCTCCTCAGCCCTCTCTCCTCTGCCCTCTC
>NW_023493710.1:162500-210000 GCF_013265735.2 Oncorhynchus mykiss
GTAACGTGACTCTCTCCCCCTTCATCCCCACCCTGCCTTCTTCCATTCTCTCTCCACATTGACCAGTGTTTCTATAGTAACGTAACTCTCTCCCCCTTCATCCCCACCCTGCCTTCTTCCATTCTCTCTCCACATTGACCAGTGTTTCTATAGTAACGTGACTCTCTCCCCCTTCATCCCCACCCTGCCTTCTTCCATTCTCTCTCCACATTGACCAGTGTTTCTATAGTAACGTGACTCTCTCCCCCTTCATCCCCACACTGCCTTCTTCCATTCTCTCTCCACATTGACCAGTGTTTCTATAGTAACGTGACTCTCTCCCCCTTCATCCCCCCCCTGCCTTCTTCCATTCTCTCTCCACACTGACCAGTGTTTCTATAGTAACGTGACTCTCTCCCCCTTCATCCCCACCCTGCCTTCTTCCATTCTCACTCCACATTGACCAGTGTTTCTATAGTAACGTGACTCTCTCCCCCTTCATCCCCCCCCTGCCTTCTTCCATTCTCTCTCCACATTGACCAGTGTTTCTATAGTAACGTGACTCTCTCCCCCTTCATCCCCACCCTGCCTTCTTCCATTCTCTCTCCACATTGACCAGTGTTTCTATAGTAACGTAACTCTCTCCCCCTTCATCCCCACCCTGCCTTCTTCCATTCTCTCTCCACATTGACCAGTGTTTCTATAGTAACGTGACTCTCTCCCCCTTCATCCCCACCCTGCCTTCTTCCATTCTCTCTCCACATTGACCAGTGTTTCTGTAGTAACGTGACTCTCTCCCCCTTCATCCCCACCCTGCCTTCTTCCATTCTCTCTCCACATTGACCAGTGTTTCTATAGTAACGTGACTCTCTCCCCCTTCATCCCCACCCTGCCTTCTTCCATTCTCTCTCCACATTGACCAGTGTTTCTATAGTAACGTAACTCTCTCCCCCTTCATCCCCACCCTGCCTTCTTCCATTCTCTCTCCACATTGACCAGTGTTTCTATAGTAACGTGACTCTCTCCCCCTTCATCCCCACCCTGTCTTCTTCCATTCTCTCTCCACATTGACCAGTGTTTCTATAGTAACGTGACTCTCTCCCCCTTCATCCCCACCCTGTCTTCTTCCATTCTCTCTCCACATTGACCAGTGTTTCTATAGTAACGTGACTCTCTCCCCCTTCATCCCCACCCTGCCTTCTTCCATTCTCTCTCCACATTGACCAGTGTTTCTATAGTAACGTGACTCTCTCCCCCTTCATCCCCACCCTGCCTTCTTCCATTCTCTCTCCACATTGACCAGTGTTTCTATAGTAACGTAACTCTCTCCCCCTTCATCCCCACCCTGCCTTCTTCCATTCTCTCTCCACATTGACCAGTGTTTCTATAGTAACGTGACTCTCTCCCCCTTCATCCCCACCCTGCCTTCTTCCATTCTCTCTCCACATTGACCAGTGTTTCTATAGTAACGTGACTCTCTCCCCCTTCATCCCCACACTGCCTTCTTCCATTCTCTCTCCACATTGACCAGTGTTTCTATAGTAACGTGACTCTCTCCCCCTTCATCCCCCCCCTGCCTTCTTCCATTCTCTCTCCACATTGACCAGTGTTTCTATAGTAACGTGACTCTCTCCCCCTTCATCCCCACCCAGCCTTCTTCCATTCTCTCTCCACATTGACCAGTGTTTCTATAGTAACGTGACTCTCTCCCCCTTCATCCCCCCCCTGCCTTCTTCCATTCTCTCTCCACATTGACCAGTGTTTCTATAGTAACGTGACTCTCTCCCCCTTCATCCCCCCCCTGCCTTCTTCCATTCTCTCTCCACATTGACCAGTGTTTCTATAGTAACGTGACTCTCTCCCCCTTCATCCCCACCCTGCCTTCTTCCATTCTCTCTCCACATTGACCAGTGTTTCTATAGTAACGTGACTCTCTCCCCCTTCATCCCCACCCTGTCTTCTTCCATTCTCTCTCCACATTGACCAGTGTTTCTATAGTAACGTGACTCTCTCCCCCTTCATCCCCACCCTGCCTTCTTCCATTCTCTCTCCACACTGACCAGTGTTTCTATAGTAACGTGACTCTCTCCCCCTTCATCCCCACCCTGCCTTCTTCCATTCTCTCTCCACATTGACCAGTGTTTCTGTAGTAACAGGACTCACTCCACATTGACCAGTGTTTCTATAGTAACGTGACTCTCTCCCCCTTCATCCCCACCCTGCCTTCTTCCATTCTCTCTCCACATTGACCAGTGTTTCTATAGTAACGTGACTCTCTCCCCCTTCATCCCCACCCTGCCTTCTTCCATTCTCTCTCCACATTGACCAGTGTTTCTATAGTAACGTAACTCTCTCCCCCTTCATCCCCACCCAGCCTTCTTCCATTCTCTCTCCACATTGACCAGTGTTTCTATAGTAACGTGACTCTCTCCCCCTTCATCCCCACCCTGCCTTCTTCCATTCTCTCTCCACATTGACCAGTGTTTCTATAGTAACGTAACTCTCTCCCCCTTCATCCCCACCCTGCCTTCTTCCATTCTCTCTCCACATTGACCAGTGTTTCTATAGTAACGTGACTCTCTCCCCCTTCATCCCCACCCTGCCTTCTTCCATTCTCTCTCCACATTGACCAGTGTTTCTATAGTAACGTGACTCTCTCCCCCTTCATCCCCACACTGCCTTCTTCCATTCTCTCTCCACATTGACCAGTGTTTCTATAGTAACGTGACTCTCTCCCCCTTCATCCCCCCCCTGCCTTCTTCCATTCTCTCTCCACACTGACCAGTGTTTCTATAGTAACGTGACTCTCTCCCCCTTCATCCCCACCCTGCCTTCTTCCATTCTCACTCCACATTGACCAGTGTTTCTATAGTAACGTGACTCTCTCCCCCTTCATCCCCCCCCTGCCTTCTTCCATTCTCTCTCCACACTGACCAGTGTTTCTATAGTAACGTGACTCTCTCCCCCTTCATCCCCACCCTGCCTTCTTCCATTCTCTCTCCACATTGACCAGTGTTTCTATAGTAACGTAACTCTCTCCCCCTTCATCCCCACCCTGCCTTCTTCCATTCTCTCTCCACATTGACCAGTGTTTCTATAGTAACGTGACTCTCTCCCCCTTCATCCCCACCCTGCCTTCTTCCATTCTCTCTCCACATTGACCAGTGTTTCTGTAGTAACGTGACTCTCTCCCCCTTCATCCCCACCCTGCCTTCTTCCATTCTCTCTCCACATTGACCAGTGTTTCTATAGTAACGTGACTCTCTCCCCCTTCATCCCCACCCTGCCTTCTTCCATTCTCTCTCCACATTGACCAGTGTTTCTATAGTAACGTAACTCTCTCCCCCTTCATCCCCACCCTGCCTTCTTCCATTCTCTCTCCACATTGACCAGTGTTTCTATAGTAACGTGACTCTCTCCCCCTTCATCCCCACCCTGCCTTCTTCCATTCTCTCTCCACATTGACCAGTGTTTCTATAGTAACGTAACTCTCTCCCCCTTCATCCCCACCCTGCCTTCTTCCATTCTCTCTCCACATTGACCAGTGTTTCTATAGTAACGTGACTCTCTCCCCCTTCATCCCCACCCTGCCTTCTTCCATTCTCTCTCCACATTGACCAGTGTTTCTATAGTAACGTGACTCTCTCCCCCTTCATCCCCACCCAGCCTTCTTCCATTCTCTCTCCACATTGACCAGTGTTTCTATAGTAACGTGACTCACTCCACATTGACCAGTGTTTCTATAGTAACGTGACTCTCTCCCCCTTCATCCCCACCCTGTCTTCTTCCATTCTCTCTCCACATTGACCAGTGTTTCTATAGTAACGTGACTCTCTCCCCCTTCATCCCCACCCTGTCTTCTTCCATTCTCTCTCCACACTGACCAGTGTTTCTATAGTAACGTGACTCTCTCCCCCTTCATCCCCACCCTGCCTTCTTCCATTCTCTCTCCACATTGACCAGTGTTTCTATAGTAACGTGACTCTCTCCCCCTTCATCCCCACCCTGCCTTCTTCCATTCTCTCTCCACATTGACCAGTGTTTCTATAGTAACGTGACTCTCTCCCCCTTCATCCCCACCCTGCCTTCTTCCATTCTCTCTCCACATTGACCAGTGTTTCTATAGTAACGTGACTCTCTCCCCCTTCATCCCCACCCTGCCTTCTTCCATTCTCTCTCCACATTGACCAGTGTTTCTATAGTAACGTGACTCTCTCCCCCTTCATCCCCACCCTGTCTTCTTCCATTCTCTCTCCACATTGACCAGTGTTTCTATAGTAACGTGACTCTCTCCCCCTTCATCCCCACCCTGTCTTCTTCCATTCTCTCTCCACATTGACCAGTGTTTCTATAGTAACGTGACTCTCTCCCCCTTCATCCCCACCCTGTCTTCTTCCATTCTCTCTCCACATTGACCAGTGTTTCTGTAGTAACAGGACTCACTCCACATTGACCAGTGTTTCTATAGTAACGTGACTCTCTCCCCCTTCATCCCCCCCCTGCCTTCTTCCATTCTCTCTCCACACTGACCAGTGTTTCTATAGTAACAGGACTCACTCCACATTGACCAGTGTTTCTATAGTAACGTGACTCACTCCACATTGACCAGTGTTTCTATAGTAACGTAACTCTCTCCCCCTTCATCCCCACCCTGCCTTCTTCCATTCTCTCTCCACATTGACCAGTGTTTCTATAGTAACGTGACTCTCTCCCCCTTCATCCCCCCCCTGCCTTCTTCCATTCTCTCTCCACACTGACCAGTGTTTCTATAGTAACAGGACTCACTCCACATTGACCAGTGTTTCTATAGTAACGTGACTCACTCCACATTGACCAGTGTTTCTATAGTAACGTGACTCTCTCCCCCTTCATCCCCACCCTGTCTTCTTCCATTCTCTCTCCACATTGACCAGTGTTTCTATAGTAACGTGACTCTCTCCCCCTTCATCCCCACCCTGTCTTCTTCCATTCTCTCTCCACATTGACCAGTGTTTCTATAGTAACGTGACTCTCTCCCCCTTCATCCCCACCCTGTCTTCTTCCATTCTCTCTCCACATTGACCAGTGTTTCTATAGTAACGTGACTCTCTCCCCCTTCATCCCCACCCTGCCTTCTTCCATTCTCTCTCCACATTGACCAGTGTTTCTATAGTAACGTGACTCTCTCCCCCTTCATCCCCACCCTGCCTTCTTCCATTCTCTCTCCACATTGACCAGTGTTTCTATAGTAACGTGACTCTCTCCCCCTTCATCCCCACCCTGCCTTCTTCCATTCTCTCTCCACATTGACCAGTGTTTCTATAGTAACGTGACTCTCTCCCCCTTCATCCCCACCCTGTCTTCTTCCATTCTCTCTCCACATTGACCAGTGTTTCTATAGTAACGTAACTCTCTCCCCCTTCATCCCCACACTGCCTTCTTCCATTCTCTCTCCACATTGACCAGTGTTTCTATAGTAACGTGACTCTCCCCCTTCATCCCCACCCTGCCTTCTTCCATTCTCTCTCCACATTGACCAGTGTTTCTATAGTAACGTGACTCTCCCCCTTCATCCCCACCCTGCCTTCTTCCATTCTCTCTCCACATTGACCAGTGTTTCTATAGTAACGTGACTCTCCCCCTTCATCCCCACCCTGCCTTCTTCCATTCTCTCTCCCTCTGTTTTAGTCTACACTTCATCATGTTTTTCAGAGCAGGGCATTCCTCCGTGTCACGCTACACGCTACAATTTACACGGAACACACACACGTGTGTGACTTGGGCCAAGTGGACTGGTAGACTGTAGTCTGATACTGACACACACACACACACACACACACACACACACACACACACACACACACACACACACACACACACACACACACACACACACACATGTTAAATCATTATGAAACACATAAGCTGTAGAACACATTCTGTAAGGTGAGCCTGTGTTTATTTTTCTCTCCTCTACTTTGAGGCTGAAACTCTCCAGTGAGCATATGGTGAGGAGTGTTTAGTGGTGTTGAGGAGTGTTTAGTGGTGTTGAGGAGTGTTTAGTGGTGTTGAGGAGTGGTGAGGGGTGTTTAGTAGTGTTGAGGTGTGTTTAGTAGTGTTTAGTGGTGGTGAGGGGTATTTAGTAGTGTTGAGGTGTGTTTAGTAGTGTTTAGTGGTGGTGAGGGGTATTTAGTAGTGTTGAGGTGTGTTTAGAGGTGTTTAGTGGTGTTGAGGAGTTTTTAGTGGTGGTGAGGTGTGTTTAGAGGCGGTGAGGTGTGTTTAGTAGTGTTTAGTGGTGGTGAGGGGTGTTTAGTAGTGTTGAGGTGTGTTTAGAGGCGGTGAGGTGTGTTGACGTGTGTTGAGGTGTGTTTATTGGGGTTGAGGTGTGTTTAGTGGTGTTGAGGTGTTGAGGTGTGTTTAGTGGTGTTGAGGTGTGTTTAGTGGTGTTGAGGTGTGTTTAGTGGTGTTGAGGTGTGTTTAGTGGTGTTGAGGTGTGTTTAGTGGTGTTAAGGTGTGTTTAGTGGTGGTGAGGTGTGTTTAGTGGTGGTGAGGTGTGTTTAATGGTGTTAAGGTGTGTTTAGTGGTGGTGAGGTGCGTTTAGTGGTGTTGAGGAGTGTTTAGTGGGGTTGAGGTGTGTTTAGTGGTGTTTAGTGGTGTTGAGGTGTGTTTAGTGGTGTTGAGGAGTGTTTAGTGGGGTTGAGGTGTGTTTAGTGGTGTTGAGGTGTGTTTAGTGGTGTTAAGGTGTGTTTAGTGGTGGTGAGGTGTGTTTAGTGGTGGTGAGGTGCGTTTAGTGGTGGTGAGGTGCGTTTAGTGGTGGTGAGGTGTTGAGGAGTGTTTAGTAGTGTTGAGGTGTGTGTAGTAGTGTTGAGGTGTGTTTAGTGGTGTTGAGGTGTGTTTAGTGGTGTTGAGGAGTGTTTAGTGGTGTTGAGGAGTGTTTAGTAGTGTTGAGGTGTGTGTAGTAGTGTTGAGGTGTGTTTAGTAGTGTTTAGTGGTGTTGAGGTGTGTTTAGTGGTGTTGAGGCGTGTTTAGTGGTGTTGAGGTATGTGTAGTGGTGTTGAGGTGTGTTGAGGTGTTAATAGTAGTGTTGAGGTGTGTTTAGTGGTGTTAAGGTGTGTTTAGTGGTGTGTTGAGGTGTTGAGGTGTGTGTAGTAGTGTTGAGGTGTGTTGAGGTGTTAATAGTAGTGTTGAGGTGTGTTTAGTGGTGTTAAGGTGTGTTTAGTGGTGTTGAGGTGTGTTTAGTGGTGTTGAGGGGTGTTTAGTGATGTTGAGGTGTGTTTAGTGGTGTTGAGGTGTGTTTAGTGGTGTTGAGGTGTGTTTAGGTGTGTTTAGTGGTGTTGAGGTGTGTTAAGGTGTGTTTAGTGGTGTTGAGGTGTGTTTAGTGGTGTTGAGGTGTGTTTAGTGGTGTTGAGGTGTGTGTAGTAGTGTTGAGGTGTATTGAGGTGTTTGTAGTAGTGTTGAGGTGTGTTTAGTGGTGTTAAGGTGTGTTTAGTTGTGTTGAGGCGTGTTTAGTGGTGTTGAGGTGTTGAGGTGTGTTTAATGGTGTTGAGGAGTGTTTAGTGGTGGTGAGGTGTGTTTAGTAGTGTTTAGGGGTGTTTAGTGGTGTGGAGGTGTGTTTAGTGGTGTTGAGGTGTGTTTATTGGTGTTGAGGTGTGTTTAGTGGTGTTGAGGTGTTGAGGTGTGTTTAGTGGTGTTGAGGGGTGTTTAGAGGTGTTGAGGTGTGTTTAGTGGTGTTGAGGTGTTGAGGTGTGTTTAGTGGTGTTGAGGTGTTGAGGTGTGTTTAGTGGTGTTGAGGGGTGTTTAGAGGTGTTGAGGTGTGTTTAGTGGTGTTGAGGTGTGTTTAGTGGTGTTCAAATCAAAACAAATCAAATTTTATTTGTCACATACACATGGTTAGCAGATGTTAATGTGAGTGTAGCGAAATGCTTGTGCTTCTAGTTCCGACAATGCAGTAATAACCAACAAGTAATCTAACTAACAATTCCAAAACTACTGTCTTGTACACAGTGTAAGGGGATAAAGAATATGTACATAAGGATATATGAATGAGTGATGGTACAGAGCAGCATAGGCAAGATACAGTAGATGGTATCGAGTACAGTATATATATATGAGATGAGTATGTAAACAAAGTGGCATAGTTAAAGTGGCTAGTGATACATGTATTACATAAGGATACAGTCGATGATATAGAGTACAGTATATACGTATGCATATGAGATGAATAATGTAGGGTAAGTAACATTATATAAGGTAGCATTGTTTAAAGTGGCTAGTGATATATTTACATCATTTCCCATCAATTCCCATTATTAAAGTGGCTGGAGTGATAGTGTAGTGTTGAGGTGTATTGAGGTGTTTGTAGTAGTGTTGAGGTGTGTTTAGTGGTGTTGAGGTGTGTTTAGTGGTGTTGAGGCGTGTTTAGTGGTGTTGAGGAGTGTTTAGAGGTGTTGAGGTGTGTTTAGTGGTGTTGAGGTGTGTTTAGTGATGTGTTGAGGTGTTGAGGTGTGTGTAGTAGTGTTGAGGTGTATTGAGGTGTTTGTAGTAGTGTTGAGGTGTGTTTAGTGTTGTTGAGGTGTGTTTAGTGGTGTTGAGGTGTTGAGGTGTGTTTAGTGGTGTTGAGGTGTGTTTAGTGGTGTTGAGGTGTGCTTAGTGGTGTGGAGGTGTGTTTAGTGGTGTTGAGGGGTGTTTAGTGGTGTTGAGGAGTGTTTAGTGGTGTGTTGAGTTGTTGAGGTGTGTTTAGGTGTGTTTAGTGGTGTTGAGGTTTGTTTAGGTGTGTTGAGGTGTGTTTAGTGGTGTTGAGGTGTGTTTAGGTGTGTTGAGGTGTGTTTAGTGGTGTTGAGGTGTTGAGGAGTGTTTAGTGGTGGTGAGGTGTGTTTAGTGGTGTTGAGGTGTGTTTGGGTGTGTGTAGTAGTGATGAGGTATGTGTAGTAGTGATGAGGTGTGTTGGGGAGTGTTGAGGTGTGTGTAGTAGTGTTGAGGTGTGTGTAGTAGTGTTGAGGTGTGTGTAGTAGTGTTGAGGTTTGTGTATTAGTGTTGAGGTGTGTTGGGGAGTGTTGAGGTGTTTTGGGGAGTGTTGAGGTGTGTGTAGTAGTGTTGAGGTGTGTGTAGTAGTGAAGAGGTGTGTTGGGGAGTGTTGAGGTGTGTAGTAGTAGTGATGAGGTGGGTGTAGTAGTGTTGAGGTGTGTTGAGGTGTGTGTAGTAGTGTTGAGGTGTGTTGAGGTGTGTGTAGTGGTGTTGAGGTGTGTTTAGTGGTGTTGAGGTGTGTGTGGTAGTGTTGAGGTGTGTGTAGTAGTGTTAAGGTGTGTTGAGGTGTGTGTAGTGGTGTTGAGGTGTGTTTAGTGGTGTTGAGGTGTGTGTGGTAGTGTTGAGGTGTGTGTAGTATTGTTGAGGTGTGTGTAGTATTGTTGAGGTGTGTTGAGGTGTGTGTGGTAGTGTTGAGGTGTGTGTGGTAGTGTTGAGGTGTGTGTAGTATTGTTGAGGTGTGTGTAGTAGTGTTGAGGTGTGTTGAGGTGTGTGTGGTAGTGTTGAGGTGTGTGTAGTAGTGTTGAGGTGTGTTGAGGTGTGTGTAGTGGTGTGTGTGGTAGTGTTGAGGTGTGTGTAGTAGTGTTGAGGTGTGTTGAGGTGTGTGTAGTATTGTTGAGGTGTGTTTAGTGGTGTTGAGGTGTGTGTGGTAGTGTTGAGGTGTGTGTAGTAGTGTTGAGGTGTGTGTAGTATTGTTGAGGTGTGTTGAGGTGTGTTGAGGTGTGTTTAGTGGTGTTGAGGTGTGTTTAGTATTGTTGAGGTGTGTTGAGGTGTGTTGAGGTGTGTGTGGTAGTGTTGAGGTGTGTTGAGGTGTGTTGAGGTGTGTGTAGTATTGTTGAGGTGTGTTGAGGTGTGTTGAGGTGTGTTGAGGTGTGTTGAGGTGTGTGTAGTATTGTTGAGGTGTGTTGAGGTGTGTTGTGGCTGAACTTAAAGAAACATGGACGTTCATAAATATGGATTCCAGACATAATGTAATGTAGATGGTAGAATCGTTCATAATGTAGATTCTCCCTGTTAAGAAACCGTGTAGAATTGCAGGGGGGGGGATTACAAATGCCAAATCTTTCTGGGGGAGGTTTCTATCAGGAGACATGCATCCCCCTCTCTCTCTGTGTCTCTCTGTGTCTGTCTGTCTCTGTGTCGCTCTGTGTCGCTCTGTCTCTCTCTGTGTCGCTCTGTCTCTCTCTGTCTCGCTCTGTGTCTCTGCCTCTCTCTGTGTCTCTGTCTCTCTCTGTGTCGCTCTGTCTGTCTCTCTCTGTCTCTCTCTGTGTCTGTCTGTCTCTGTGTTGCTCTTGTCTCTCTCTGTCGCTCTCTGTGTCTCTGTCTCTCTCTGTGTCTCTGTCTCTCTCTGTGTCTCTCTGTCTCTCTCTGTGTCGCTCTGTCTCTCTCTGTGTCGCTCTGTCTGTCTCTCTCTGTCTCTCTCTGTGTCTCTCTGTCTCTCTCTGTGTCGCTCTGTCTCTCTGTGTCTCTGTCTCTCTCTCTGTGTCTCTGTCTCTCTCTCTGTCTCTCTCTGTCTGAAAGTATCTGCTCAGTAACATCTGTAGTGAATAAGGCAGACAGAGCAGAGCAGAGCGTGTCGTAGCCTTCTGGTTCAGCGAAAACAAATTACATACATCACACACACACACACACACACACACACACACACACACACACACACACACACACACACACACACACACAGAGAGAGAGATGAATGTGTCTCTGAGGCCTCAGTCAGGTTTTATTACTGACTCTAGGAACTCTAAGAATTTGGAGGACAAACAGACAGACATAATGTAATGTAGATGGTAGAATCTGGAGGACAGACAGACAGACATAATGTAGATGGTACAGCATTGAGGTACCGCGTACGGTACCGCGTACCCCCTAGCAGCATTGAGGTACCGCGTACCCCCTAGCAGCATTGAGGTACCGCGTACGGTACCGCGTACCCCCTAGCAGCATTGAGGTACCGCATACCCCCTAGCAGCATTGAGGTACCGCGTACCCCCTAGCAGCATTGAGGTACCGCGTACCCCCTAGCAGCATTGAGGTACCGCGTACCCCCTAGCAGCATTGAGGTACCGCGTACCCCCTATTAGCATTGAGGTACCGCGTACCCCCTAGCAGCATTGAGGTACCGCGTACGGTAGCGCGTACCCACTAGCAGCATTTTAGCCAAAGACTGTTATACTAGCTGTCTAGTCTGTGTTTTTCTAAATGTGCAATAAACAATAAACACAATTTATGTAAGGCTAACATGCTGTTGAAACAGTGTTCATAACTATTCAACTGTTCTGCCTTGTTAGCTTGCAAAATAGATCCACGTTGGCTAAACAAAGAAATATAAAAGATTAGCTGGCTAATCACTAGCACGTGGGCTTGAGAGAGATTGTGTATGAGGCCTGTGTTAATTTTCTACAGCCTAATGCCTGCTACATTAAGTTAGTCATTACTAGTGAGTGGGGTTTGACACGGAGGAGGAGATGGCCGTGGGGTTTGACACGGAGGAGGAGACGGCCATGGGGTTTGACACGGAGGAGGAGACGGCCGTGGGGTTTGACACGGAGGAGTAGACGGCCGTGGGGTTTGACACGGAGGAGGAGACGGCCGTGGGGTTTGACAGGAGGAGGAGAAGGCCGTGGGGTTTGACACGGAGGAGTAGACGGCCGTGGGGTTTGACACGGAGGAGGAGACGGCCGTGGGGTTTGACACGGAGGAGTAGACGGCCGTGGGGTTTGACACGGAGGAGGAGACGGCTGTGGGGTTTGACACGGAGGAGGAGACGGCCGTGGGGTTTGACAGGAGGAGGAGAAGGCCGTGGGGTTTGACACGGAGGAGGAGACGGCCGTGGGGTTTGACACGGAGGAGGAGACGGCCGTGGGGTTTGACACGGAGGAGGAGACGGCCGTGGGGTTTGACACGGAGGAGGAGACGGCCGTGGGGTTTGACACGGAGGAGTAGACGGCCGTGGGGTTTGACACGGAGGAGGAGACGGCCGTGGGGTTTGACACGGAGGAGGAGACGGCCGTGGGGTTTGACAGGTGGAGGAGAAGGCCGTGGGGTTTGACACGGAGGAGGAGACGGCCGTGGGGTTTGACACGGAGGAGGAGACGGCCGTGGGGTTTGACACGGAGGAGGAGACGGCCGTGGGGTTTGACACGGAGGAGCAGACGGCCGTGGGGTTCGACAGGAGGAGGAGAAGGCCGTGGGGTTTGACACGGAGGAGCAGAAGGCCATGGGGTTTGACAGGAGGAGGAGACGGCCGTGGGGTTTGACACGGAGGAGACGGCCGTGGGATTTGACAGGGAGGAGACGGCCGTGGGATTTGACAGGGAGGAGACGGCCGTGGGGTTTGACAGGGAGGAGACGGCCGTGGGGTTTGACAGGGAGGAGACGGCCGTGGGATTTGACAGGGAGGAGACGGCCGTGGGATTTGACAGGGAGGAGACGGCCGTGGGGTTTGACAGGGAGGAGACGGCCGTGGGGTTTGACAGGGAGGAGACGGCCGTGGGGTTTGACAGGGAGGAGACGGCCGTGGTTTTGACACGGAGGAGACGGCCGTGGGGTTTGACACGGAGGAGACGGCCGTGGGATTTGACAGAGAGGAGACGGCCGTGGGGTTTGACAGGAGGAGACGGCCGTGGGGTTCGACAGGAGGAGGAGAAGGCCGTGGGGTTTGACACGGAGGAGCAGAAGGCCATGGGGTTTGACAGGAGGAGGAGACGGCCGTGGGGTTTGACACGGAGGAGACGGCCGTGGGATTTGACAGGGAGGAGACGGCCGTGGGATTTGACAGGGAGGAGACGGCTGTGGGGTTTGACAGGGAGGAGACGGCCGTGGGGTTTGACAGGGAGGAGACGGCCGTGGGGTTTGACAGGGAGGAGACGGCCGTGGGTTTGACACGGAGGAGACGGCCGTGGGGTTTGACACGGAGGAGACGGCCGTGGGATTTGACAGAGAGGAGACGGCCGTGGGGTTTGACAGGAGGAGACGGCCGTGGGGTTTGACACGGAGGAGACGGCCGTGGGGTTTGACACGGAGGAGGAGACGGCCGTGGGGTTTGACACGGAGGAGGAGACGGCCGTGGGGTTTGACACGGAGGAGGAGACGGCCGTGGGGTTTGACACGGAGGAGGAGACGGCCGTGGGGTTTGACACGGAGGAGTAGACGGCCGTGGGGTTTGACACGGAGGAGAAGACGGCCGTGGGGTTTGACAGGAGGAGGAGAAGGCCGTGGGGTTTGACACGGAGGAGGAGACGGCCGTGGGGTTTGACACGGAGGAGTAGACGGCCGTGGGGTTTGACACGGAGGAGGAGACGGCCGTGGGGTTTGACACGGAGGAGGAGACGGCCGTGGGGTTTGACAGGAGGAGGAGAAGGCCGTGGGGTTTGACACGGAGGAGGAGACGGCCGTGGGGTTTGACACGGAGGAGGAGACGGCCGTGGGGTTTGACACGGAGGAGGAGACGGCCGTGGGGTTTGACACGGAGGAGCAGACGGCCGTGGGGTTTGACAGGAGGAGGAGAAGGCCGTGGGGTTTGACACGGAGGAGGAGAAGGCCGTGGGGTTTAACACGGAGGAGCAGAAGGCCGTGGGGTTTGACACGGAGGAGCAGAAGGCCGTAGGGTTTGACACGGAGGAGGAGACGGCCGTGGGGTTTGACACGGAGGAGCAGAAGGCCGTGGGGTTTGACACGGAGGAGGAGACGGCCGTGGGGTTTGACACGGAGGAGGAGACGGCCGTGGGGTTTGACACGGAGGAGCAGAAGGCCGTGGGGTTTGACACGGAGGAGGAGACGGCCGTGGGGTTTGAAAACCATGTTTTGAGGCTTGTTTAGTGTTTGCAAACATTTGAAGTAAAACAAGAGTATACGTTGGAGGTGTGACGTTATATTCTTTTAAGAATCGATGCCTATATCATAAATGTAAAAGTCCCAAAAAAAGGATGTGGCAACTAAGGATTCTAGCCGATAAGGAAATAGACGCCCGTCTCAAATAGAATCCTGTCTCCGGTTGTGTTCAGTGATTGAAGGAAATAAACGCCCAGGCTATTGAAGTTTTATGGTAGTAGTAAACGATAACAGTTACTTACAATGATGATTCAGTTAGTTACAATGATGATTCGGTTGGTTACAATGATGATTCAGTTAGTTACAATGATGATTCAGTTAGTTACAATGATGATTCAGTTAGTTATAATGATGATTCAGTTAGTTACAATGATGATTTAGTTAGTTACAGTGATGATTCAGTTAGTTACAATGATGATTCAGTTAGTTACAATGATGATTCAGTTAGTTACAATGATGATTTAGTTAGTTACAATGATGATTCAGTTACAATGATGATTTAGTTAGTTACAATGATGATTTAGTTAGTTACAATGATGATTTAGTTAGTTACAATGATGATTCGGTTGGTTACAATGATGATTCAGTTAGTTACATTGATGATTCGGTTAGTTACAATGATGATTCAGTTAGTTACAATGATGATTCAGTTACAATGATGATTTAGTTAGTTACAATGATGATTTAGTTACAATGATGATTTAGTTAGTTACAATGATGATTCAGTTACAATGATGATTTAGTTAGTTACAATGATGATTTAGTTACAATGATGATTTAGTTAGTTACAATGATGATTCAGTTAGTTACAATGATGATTTAGTTAGTTACAATGATGATTCAGTTAGTTACAATGATGATTCAGTTACAATGATGATTTAGTTAGTTACAATGATGATTTAGTTAGTTACAATGATGATTTAGTTAGTTACAATGATGATTTAGTTAGTTGCAATGATGATTTAGTTAGTTACAATGATGATTTAGTTAGTTACAATGATGATTCAGTTAGTTACAATGATGATTCAGTTAGTTACAATGATGATTCAGTTAGTTACAATGATGATTTAGTTAGTTACAATGATTATTCAGTTAGTTACAATGATGATTCAGTTAGTTACAATGATGATTCAGTTAGTTACAGTGATGATTCAGTTAGTTACAATGATGATTTAGTTAGTTACAATGATGATTCAGTTACAATGATGATTTAGTTAGTTACAATGATGATTCAGTTAGTTACATTGATGATTTAGTTAGTTACAATGATGATTTAGTTAGTTACAATGATGATTTAGTTAGTTACAATGATGATTTAGTTAGTTACAATGATGATTCAGTTAGTTACAATGATGATTCAGTTACAATGATGATTTAGTTAGTTACAATGATGATTCAGTTAGTTACAATGATGATTCAGTTACAATGATGATTTAGTTAGTTACAATGATGATTCAGTTACAATGATGATTCAGTTACAATGATGATTCAGTTAGTTACAATGATGATTCAGTTAGTTACAATGATGATTCAGTTACAATGATGATTTAGTTAGTTACAATGATGATTCAGTTAGTTACAATGATGATTCAGTTACAATGATGATTCAGTTACAATGATGATTCAGTTAGTTACAATGATGATTCAGTTGGTAGACCTATGATGATTCAGTTAGTTACAATGATGATTCAGTTAGTTACAATGATGACCGTACCATAGTTGATTCAACCGTATCGTAGTTGATTCAACCGTACCATAGATGATTCAACGGTATCATAGTTGATTCAACCGTATCATAGTTGATTCAACCGTATCGTAGTTGATTCAACCGTATCGTAGTTGATTCAACCGTACCATAGATGATTCAACGGTATCATAGTTGATTCAACCGTATCGTAGTTGATTCAACCGTACCATAGATGATTCAACGGTATCATAGTTGATTCAACCGTATCATAGTTGATTCAACCGTATCGTAGTTGATTCAACCGTATCGTAGTTGATTCAACCGTACCATAGATGATTCAACGGTATCATAGTTGATTCAACCGTATCATAGTTGATTCAACCGTATCGTAGTTGATTCAACCGTACCATAGATGATTCAACGGTATCATAGTTGATTCAACCGTATCGTAGTTGATTCAACCGTACCATAGATGATTCAACCGTATCGTAGTTGATTCAACCGTATCGTAGTTGATTCAACCGTATCGTAGTTGATTCAACCGTATCATAGTTGATTCAACCGTATCGTAGTTGATTCAACCGTATCGTAGTTGATTCAGCCGTATCGTAGTTGATTCAGCCGTATCGTAGTTGATTCAACCGTATCGTAGTTGATTCAGCCGTATCGTAGTTGATTCAGCCGTATCGTAGTTGATTCATTGGTATCTTCAGTGTCTAAGTGTAACTCTGTTGTTGTGTTGTTTACGCTCATCCACTCTGTCTGTCTGCGATGTTTGTGTGTCGTCTTCAGTGGAGTGGCGAAGGCCCGTGTGATGGCGTATTTTGGCGAGGGGGAGGGGCCTATCCATGTGGACAACGTGAAGTGTTCCGGCGAAGAGCGTTCATTGGTCGACTGCCTCAAACAGCCAACCGGGACGCATAACTGTCGCCATAGCGAAGATGCCGGGGTCATCTGTGACTACGGCCAATCACAGTTCAGCGACACAGAGGGCAAAGGTCAGTGACTGACTGTGTTCTGTCCTCTAGACTGATTGTGTCCTGTCCTCTAGACTGACTGTGTCCTGTCCACTAGACTGACTAGGTCCTGTCCACTAGACTGACTGTGTCCTGTCCTCTAGACTGACTGTGTCCTGTCCACTAGAATGACTGTGTCCTGTCCTCTAGACTGACTGTGTCCTGTCCTCTAGACTGACTGTGTCCTGTCCTCTAGACTGACTGTGTCCTGTCCACTAGACTGACTGTGTCCTGTCCACTAGACTGACTGTGTCCTGTCCACTAGACTGACTGTGTCCTGTCCTCTAGACTGACTGTGTCCTGTCCACTAGACTGACTGTGTCCTGTCCACTAGACTGACTGTGTCCTGTCCTCTAGACTGTCTGTCTGTGTTAGGTACGGTAGAGTCTGTGTCAGATCCTGTCTGTGTTAGGTACTAACTGTCTGTCTGTGTTAGATACTAACTGTCTGTCTGTGTTAGGTACTAACTGTCTGTCTGTGTTAGGTACGGTGGAGTCTGTGTCAGATCCTGTCTGTGTTAGATACTAACTGTCTGTCTGTGTTAGGTACGGTGGAGTCTGTGTTAGGTACTAACTGTCTGTCTGTGTTAGATACTAACTGTCTGTCTGTGTTAGGTACTAACGGTCCTGTCTGTGTTAGATACTAACTGTCTGTCTGTGTTAGATACTAACTGTCTGTCTGTGTTAGGTACTAACTGTCTGTCTGTGTTAGGTACTAACTGTCTGTCTGTGTTAGGTACGATGGAGTCTGTGTCAGATCCTGTCTGTGGGTTGAGGCTGATACATACACGCCAACGCAGAATCATAGGAGGAGAGAACTCACTGAGGTAAGGAGAGAACTACATATATATACTGGTGTGTTGATGGGTGTTGTAGTTTAATATAATACAGAATCATAGGAGGAGAGAACTCACTGAGGTAAGGAGAGAGAGATATATTTAAATACATATATATACTGTATATATACTGTGTGTAGCTAGTTGATCTGGTGTGTTGATGGGTGTTGTAGTTCTAGTATGAGTGTCTGATGGGTGTTGTAGTTCTAGTATGAGTGTATGTTGGGTGTTGTAGTTTAATATAATCCAGATATATTATATTATAATACATGGTGTGTTGATGGGTGTTGTAGTTCTAGTATGCGTGTCTGATGGGTGTTGTAGTTCTAGTATGAGTGTATGTTGGGTGTTGTAGTTTAATATAATCCAGATATATTATATTATAATACATGGTGTGTTGATGGGTGTTGTAGTTCTAGTATGAGTGTATGTTGGGTGTTGTAGTTTAATATAATCTGGATATATTATATTATAATACATGGTGTGTTGATGGGTGTTGTAGTTCTAGTATGAGTGTCTGATGGGTGTTGTAGTTCTAGTATGAGTGTCTGATGGGTGTTGTAGTTCTAGTATGAGGGTCTGACGGGTGTTGTAGTTCTAGTATCCGTGTATGTTGGGTGTTGTAGTTCTAGTATCCGTGTTTGTTGGGTGTTGTAGTTCTAGTATCCATGTTTGTTGGGTGTTGTAGTTCTAGTGTCCGTGTATGTTGGGTGTTGTAGTTCTAGTGTCCATGTATGTTCGGTGTTGTAGTTCTAGTGTCCGTGTTTGTTCGGTGTTGTAGTTCTAGTGTCCGTGTTTGTTGGGTGTTGTAGTTCTAGTATCCGTGTTTGTTGGGTGTTGTAGTTCTAGTATCCATGTTTGTTGGGTGTTGTAGTTCTAGTGTCCGTGTATGTTGGGTGTTGTAGTTCTAGTGTCCATGTATGTTCGGTGTTGTAGTTCTAGTGTCCGTGTTTGTTCGGTGTTGTAGTTCTAGTGTCCGTGTTTGTTGGGTGTTGTAGTTCTAGTATCCGTGTTTGTTGGGTGTTGTAGTTCTAGTATCCGTGTATGTTCGGTGTTGTAGTTCTAGTGTATGTGTTTGTTGTATGTTGAGTGTTGTAGTTGGGTGTCCGTGTCTAACCCTCATTAGTTTTATTGTGTGTGTGTGTGTGTGTGTGTGTGTGTGTGTGTGTGTGTGTGTGTGTGTGTGTGTGTGTGTGTGTGTGTGTGTGTGTGTGTGTGTGTGTGTGTGTGTGTGTGTAGGGGAGGCTGGCCATGGCAGGCTGCGGTGCGTCTCAGAGGCTCTCGGGGGGACGGAAGGTTGGTGTGTGGAGCGACTCTCATCAGCTCCTGTTGGATACTCACCTCAGCTCACTGCTTTAAGAGGTAACTCAAACCAGACCGTGGTTCAGACAGACACCACAACATTCATCTAGTCACTTCATCAACATCTAGTTTAGATGAGACAGACACCACAACATTCATCTAGTCACTTCATCAACATCTAGTTTAGAGAGACAGACAACACAACATTCATCTAGTCACTTCATCAACATCTAGTTTAGAGAGACAGACACCTCAACATTCATCTAGTCACTTCATCAACATCTAGTTTAGAGAGACAGACACCTCAACATTCATCTAGTCACTTCATCAACATCTAGTTTAGATGAGACAGACACCACAACATTCATCTAGTCACTTCATCAACATCTAGTTTAGAGAGACAGACAACACAACCACAACATTCATCTAGTCACTTCATCAACATCTAGTTTAGAGAGACAGACAACACAGCATTCATCTAGTCACTTCATCAACATCTAGTTCAGAGAGACAGACACCTCAACATTCATCTAGTCACTTCATCAACATCTCATTTAGAGAGACAGACACCTCAACATTCATCTAGTCACTTCATCAACATCTAGTTTAGAGAGACAGACACCTCAACATTCATCTAGTCACTTCATCAACATCTAGTTTAGATGAGATAGACACCACAACATTCATCTAGTCACTTCATCAACATCTAGTTTAGAGAGACAGACACCTCAACATTCATCTAGTCACTTCATCAACATCTAGTTTAGAGAGACAGACACCTCAACATTCATCTAGTCACTTCATCAACATCTAGTTTAGAGAGACAGACACCACAACGTTCATCTAGTCACTTCATCAACATCTAGTTTAGATGAGACCGACACCACAACATTCATCTAGTCACTTCATCAACATCTAGTTTAGATGAGACAGACACCTCAACCACAACATTCATCTAGTCACTTCATCAACATCTAGTTTAGATGAGATAGACACCACAACATTCATCTAGTCACTTCATCAACATCTAGTTTAGAGAGACAGACACCACAACATTCATCTAGTCACTTCATCAACATCTAGTTTAGATGAGACAGACACCTCAACCACAACATTCATCTAGTCACTTCATCAACATCTAGTTTAGATGAGATAGACACCACAACATTCATCTAGTCACTTCATCAACATCTAGTTTAGAGAGACCGACACCTCAACAAACATTCATCTAGTCACTAGACCACAACATTCATCTAGTCACTTCATCAACATCTAGTTTAGAGAGACAGACACCACAACATTCAACGTGTGTGTGTGTGTGTGTGTGTGTGTGTGTGTGTGTGTGTGTGTGAGGTTAAGTTGGGGGTAGCCAATTTTGAGTGTGATGCATATCTCCATGTTGCATATGATGATCTGAGTTCGATGTAAATACTGTGTCTCTCAGCCCCTCTACAGATTTTATCTGGGATATTTTCAAATGTTTGAGTTTGTTATGAAAAAACCAGAGACAGATCAGGTCACACTCACACACACATTCTCACACTCACCCACACACACACTCACTCACACACACACATTCTTACACTCCACTCACACGCACACTCACACAGTGTGCCAGAGTGCATTTCTGTCTCAGTGTTTCTCGATTAGAGAGAAAGACCAGCAGAAGCATTCAAAACCAGTTCCTAAAACCAGTTCCTAAAACCAGTTCCTAAGACCAGTTCCTAAGACCAGTTCCTAAAACCAGTTTCCAAAACCAGTTCCTAAAACCAGTTCCTAAAACCAGTTCCTACGACCAGTTCCTAAAACCAGTTCCTAAGACCAGTTCCTAAAACCAGTTTCCAAAACCAGTTCCTAAAACCAGTTTCCAAAACCAGTTCCTAAAACCAGTTCCTAAAACCAGTTCCTAAAACCAGTTTCCAAAACCAGTTCCTAAAACCAGTTCCTAAAACCAGTTCCTACGACCAGTTCCTAAAACCAGTTTCCAAAACCAGTTCCTAAAACCAGTTCCCTAAAACCAGTTCCCTAAAACCAGTTCCTAAAACCAGTTCCTAAAACCATTTCCTAAAACCAGTTCCTAAAACCAGTTTCCAAAACCAGTTCCTAAAACCAGTTCCTAAGACCAGTTCCTAAAACCAGTTCCTAAAACCAGTTCCAAAAACCAGTTCCCTAAAACCAGTTCCTAAAACCAGTTCCCACTCTGGAAAGCTACACATGCAACTGAACAAAGAATATACATTGTAACATTTGAGAGAGAGAAGCGTTTTGTGTGAATGGAAAAGATCTGTGGTCGTGAAACATGGATCCAACACTTTAAATGTTACGTTTGGTATGTTAGTTCAGTGTTAATATCTGATTCAGATAAAGATACATAAAGTCATTCAATATGATGCATTAAATGTCTAGATTAGTGAATTGCTGTGTGGGTGGGTTCAACAGGATTTGTTGTTAAGCCTTGTCCTGGATCTAATTAAACACAATTTTCACAATCATCTATTGAAATGATGGTCCAGAATTAGGGTTCATCTGTATGTATCCGGGAAACCAGACCTTTGAAGTACTTTATCATTTAGACTAGAGATTATAGACGTGGTTCTGCAGTTGACTGATCGGGTTCTGATATTCCCTGGTTCTACAGTTGACTGATCAGGTTCTGATATTCCCGGGTTCTACAGTTGACTGATCGGGTTCTGATATTCCCTGGTTCTACAGTTGACTGATCGGGTTCTGATATTCCCTGGTTCTGCAGTTGACTGATCGGGTTCTGATATTCCCTGGTTCTACAGTTGACTGATCAGGTTCTGATATTCCCTGGTTCTACAGTTGACTGATCGGGTTCTGATATTCCCTGGTTCTACAGTTGACAGATCGGGTTCTGATATTCCCTGGTTCTGCAGTTGACTGATCGGGTTCTGATATTCCCTGGTTCTACAGTTGACTGATCAGGTTCTGATGTTCCCTGGTTCTACAGTTGACTGATCGGGTTCTGATATTCCCTGGTTCTGCAGTTGACTGATCGGGTTCTGATATTCCCTGGTTCTACAGTTGACAGATCGGGTTCTGATATTCCCTGGTTCTACAGTTGACTGATCGGGTTCTGATATTCCCTGGTTCTACAGTTGACTGATCAGGTTCTGATATTCCCTGGTTCTACAGCTGACTGATCGGGTTCTGATATTCCCTGGTTCTACAGCTGACTGATCGGGTTCTGATATTCCCTGGTTCTACAGCTGACTGATCGGGTTCTGATATTCCCTGGTTCTACAGTTAACTGATCGGGTTCTGATACTCCCTGGTTCTACAGTTGACTGATCAGGTTCTGATATTCCCTGGTTCTACAGTTGACTGATCGGGTTCTGATACTCCCTGGTTCTACAGTTGACTGATCAGGTTCTGATATTCCCTGGTTCTACAGTTGACTGATCGGGTTCTGATACTCCCTGGTTCTACAGTTGACTGATCAGGTTCTGATATTCCCTGGTTCTACAGTTGACTGATCGGGTTCTGATATTCCCTGGTTCTACAGTTGACTGATCAGGTTCTGATATTCCCTGGTTCTACAGTTGACTGATCGGGTTCTGATATTCCCTGGTTCTACAGTTGACTGATCAGGTTCTGATATTCCCTGGTTCTACAGTTGACTGATCGGGTTCTGATATTCCCTGGTTCTACAGTTCACTGATCAGGTTCTTATATTCCCTGGTTCTACAGTTCACTGATCAGGTTCAAATATTCCCTGGTTCTACAGTTGACTGATCAGGTTCAGATATTCCCTGGTTCTACAGTTGACTGATAAGGTTCTGATATTCCCTGGTTCTACAGTTGACTGATCAGGTTCTGATATTCCCTGGTTCTACAGTTGACTGATCGGGTTCTGATACTCCCTGGTTCTACAGTTGACTGATCAGGTTCTGATATTCCCTGGTTCTACAGTTGACTGATCGGGTTCTGATATTCCCTGGTTCTACAGTTGACTGATCAGGTTCTGATATTCCCTGGTTCTACAGTTGACTGATCGGGTTCTGATATTCCCTAGTTCTACAGTTGACTGATCAGGTTCTGATATTCCCTGGTTCTACAGTTGACTGATCGGGTTCTGATATTCCCTGGTTCTACAGTTCACTGATCAGGTTCTGATATTCCCTGGTTCTACAGTTCACTGATCAGGTTCAAATATTCCCTGGTTCTACAGTTGACTGATCAGGTTCAGATATTCCCTGGTTCTACAGTTGACTGATAAGGTTCTGATATTCCCTGGTTCTACAGTTGACTGATCAGGTTCTGAAATTCCCTGGTTCTACAGTTGACTGATCGGGTTCTGATATTCCCTGATTCTACAGTTGACTGATCAGGTTCTGATATCCCCTGGTTCTACAGTTGACTGATCAGGTTCTGATATTCCCTGGTTCTACAGTTGACTGATCGAGTTCTGATATTCCCTGATTCTACAGTTGACTGATCAGGTTCTGATATTCCCTGGTTCTACAGTTCACTGATCAGGTTCAAATATTCCCTGGTTCTACAGTTGACTGATCGGGTTCTGATATTCCCTGGTTCTACAGTTCACTGATCAGGTTCTGATATTCCCTGGTTCTACAGTTCACTGATCAGGTTCAAATATTCCCTGGTTCTACAGTTGACTGATCAGGTTCAGATATTCCCTGGTTCTACAGTTGACTGATAAGGTTCTGATATTCCCTGGTTCTACAGTTGACTGATCAGGTTCTGATATTCCCTGGTTCTACAGTTGACTGATCGGGTTCTGATATTCCCTGGTTCTACAGTTGACAGATCGGGTTCTGATATTCCCTGGTTCTGCAGTTGACTGATCGGGTTCTGATATTCCCTGGTTCTACAGTTGACTGATCAGGTTCTGATGTTCCCTGGTTCTACAGTTGACTGATCGGGTTCTGATATTCCCTGGTTCTGCAGTTGACTGATCGGGTTCTGATATTCCCTGGTTCTACAGTTGACAGATCGGGTTCTGATATTCCCTGGTTCTACAGTTGACTGATCGGGTTCTGATATTCCCTGGTTCTACAGTTGACTGATCAGGTTCTGATATTCCCTGGTTCTACAGCTGACTGATCGGGTTCTGATATTCCCTGGTTCTACAGCTGACTGATCGGGTTCTGATATTCCCTGGTTCTACAGCTGACTGATCGGGTTCTGATATTCCCTGGTTCTACAGTTAACTGATCGGGTTCTGATACTCCCTGGTTCTACAGTTGACTGATCAGGTTCTGATATTCCCTGGTTCTACAGTTGACTGATCGGGTTCTGATACTCCCTGGTTCTACAGTTGACTGATCAGGTTCTGATATTCCCTGGTTCTACAGTTGACTGATCGGGTTCTGATACTCCCTGGTTCTACAGTTGACTGATCAGGTTCTGATATTCCCTGGTTCTACAGTTGACTGATCGGGTTCTGATATTCCCTGGTTCTACAGTTGACTGATCAGGTTCTGATATTCCCTGGTTCTACAGTTGACTGATCGGGTTCTGATATTCCCTGGTTCTACAGTTGACTGATCAGGTTCTGATATTCCCTGGTTCTACAGTTGACTGATCGGGTTCTGATATTCCCTGGTTCTACAGTTCACTGATCAGGTTCTTATATTCCCTGGTTCTACAGTTCACTGATCAGGTTCAAATATTCCCTGGTTCTACAGTTGACTGATCAGGTTCAGATATTCCCTGGTTCTACAGTTGACTGATAAGGTTCTGATATTCCCTGGTTCTACAGTTGACTGATCAGGTTCTGATATTCCCTGGTTCTACAGTTGACTGATCGGGTTCTGATACTCCCTGGTTCTACAGTTGACTGATCAGGTTCTGATATTCCCTGGTTCTACAGTTGACTGATCGGGTTCTGATATTCCCTGGTTCTACAGTTGACTGATCAGGTTCTGATATTCCCTGGTTCTACAGTTGACTGATCGGGTTCTGATATTCCCTAGTTCTACAGTTGACTGATCAGGTTCTGATATTCCCTGGTTCTACAGTTGACTGATCGGGTTCTGATATTCCCTGGTTCTACAGTTCACTGATCAGGTTCTGATATTCCCTGGTTCTACAGTTCACTGATCAGGTTCAAATATTCCCTGGTTCTACAGTTGACTGATCAGGTTCAGATATTCCCTGGTTCTACAGTTGACTGATAAGGTTCTGATATTCCCTGGTTCTACAGTTGACTGATCAGGTTCTGAAATTCCCTGGTTCTACAGTTGACTGATCGGGTTCTGATATTCCCTGATTCTACAGTTGACTGATCAGGTTCTGATATCCCCTGGTTCTACAGTTGACTGATCAGGTTCTGATATTCCCTGGTTCTACAGTTGACTGATCGAGTTCTGATATTCCCTGATTCTACAGTTGACTGATCAGGTTCTGATATTCCCTGGTTCTACAGTTCACTGATCAGGTTCAAATATTCCCTGGTTCTACAGTTGACTGATCGGGTTCTGATATTCCCTGGTTCTACAGTTCACTGATCAGGTTCTGATATTCCCTGGTTCTACAGTTCACTGATCAGGTTCAAATATTCCCTGGTTCTACAGTTGACTGATCAGGTTCAGATATTCCCTGGTTCTACAGTTGACTGATAAGGTTCTGATATTCCCTGGTTCTACAGTTGACTGATCAGGTTCTGATATTCCCTGGTTCTACAGTTGACTGATCGGGTTCTGATATTCCCTGATTCTACAGTTGACTGATCAGGTTCTGATATCCCCTGGTTCTACAGTTGACTGATCGGGTTCTGATATTCCCTGATTCTACAGTTGACTGATCAGGTTCTGATATCCCCTGGTTCTACAGTTGACTGATCAGGTTCTGATATCCCCTGGTTCTACAGTTGACTGATCGAGTTCTGATATTCCCTGATTCTACAGTTGACTGATCAGGTTCTGATATTCCCTGGTTCTACAGTTGACTGATCGGGTTCTGATATTCCCTGGTTCTACAGTTGACTGATCGGGTTCTGATATTCCCTGGTTCTACAGTTGACTGATCAGGTTCTGATATTCCCTGGTTCTACAGTTGACTGATCAGGTTCTGATATTCCCTGGTTCTACAGTTGACTGATCGGGTTCTGATATTCCCTGGTTCTACAGTTGACTGATCGGGTTCTGATATTCCCTGGTTCTACAGTTGACTGATCAGGTTCAAATATTCCCTGGTTCTACAGTTGACTGATCAGGTTCTGATATTCCCTGATTCTACAGTTGACTGATCAGGTTCAGATAAATATTAAAGGAACAATCTGGGACTGGGACATCCATTTTTGGACATTTTAAAAGTGACAGGATTGTTTTTTGAATCCTAGATTGTCCGTTTAAACCCAGTGCAGTTTTAGCAGGCCGTTATATCTCTGCAGGTCGACACTCAGTCTAAATGGGGGACTTCCGGATTTGAAGTGTCACCTTTCAATACTGCTGTAATAGAGATGGCATACACACACACACACACACACACACACACACACACACACATACACACACACACATACACACACACACACACACACACACACACACACACACACACACACACACACACACACACACACACACACACACACATACACACACACACACACACACACACAGATGTAGACGCAGGAATATGGAGATGATACCGTCACTCCTAAAGATACAACAGGTCTAGAGAACAACGAGTTATTCTCTCAGATCGGAAAGCAAACAGTCAGAGTAGGGGGGACTGTGTCCTGTTTAATGTGTTCTGCTGTGGAAGGATCCCTGTGTCTGTGTGAGCTCTTTCTATGTGGTGATCCCTGTGTCTGTGTGAGCTCTATCTGTGTGGTAGAAAGTTATGCCAGGGAAGTGCGTCGGATTCCCGTGTCAAGTTCTGTTTCCGGAACGATCTGTGTTTTTGTAACAGGAGATGGGGTTTGGCAGGAAGGCTCTTCCTCTCCTCTCTTCTCCTCCTCTCCTCTCTTCTCCTCTCCTCTCTTCTCTCTCCTCTCTTCTCCTCTCCTCTCTTCTCTCTCCTCTCCTCTCCTTCTCCTCTCCTCTCTTCTCCTCTCCTCTCTTCTCTCTCCTCTCCTCTCTTCTCCTCTCCTCTCTTCTCTCTCCTCTCTTCTCTTCTCCTCTGCTCCTCTCTTCTCCTCCTCTCCTCTCTTCTCCTCATCTCCTCTCTTCTCTCTCCTTTCTTCTCTCTCCTCTGCCTTGTCTTATCTCCCATCTCTTCTCTCTCCTCTCCTCTCTTCTCTCTCCTCTCCTCTCTTCTCCTCCTCTCCTCTCTCCTCTCTCCTCTCCTCTCTTTTATCTCCTCTCCCTTCTCTTCTCTCTCCTCTCCCTTCTCTTCTCTCTCCTCTCTCCTCTCCCTTCTCTTCTCTCTCCTCTCCCTTCTCTTCTATCTCCTCTCCCTTCTCTCTCCTCTCCCTTCTCTTCTCTCTCCTCTCCCTTCTCTCCTCTCCCTTCTCTTCTATCTCCTCTCCCTTCTCTTCTCTCTCCTCTCCCTTCTCTTCTCTCTCCTCTCCTCCCTTATCTCTCCTCTCCCTTCTCTTCTCCTCCTCTCCTCTCTTCTATCTCCTCTCCCTTCTCTTCTCTCTTCTCTCCTCTCCCCTTCACTCTACTGCACCTCTCCATATTCTCAATCTTTATCATTAGCATACTCACCAGATCTCGGATCTGGAGGAGAGGAGATGAGATGAGATGAGGAGAGAAGAGGACAGGAGGAGGGGAGATGAGAGGAGGAGGAGAGAAGAGGACAGGAGGAGAGGAGATGAGAGGAGGAGATATGAGAGGAGGAGGAGAGAAGAGGACGGGAGGAGAGGAGATGAGAGGAGAGAAGAGGACAGGAGGAGAGGAGGAGAGAAGAGGACAGGAGGAGAGGAGGAGAGAAGAGGACAGGAGGAGAGGAGGAGAGAAGAGGAGAGGAGAGGAGAGGAGAGGAGAGGAGAGGAAAGGAAAGGAAAGGAGAGGAGAGGGAAGAGGAGGAGGAGGAGGAGGAGCAGATAGTATGATTGTGTATGAGTTGACAGATGGACTGTAGATCCTGTAATGTCAGAGACATGGAGCTATGTCCTTCTAGCGTGTGGTGGGCAGCGTGTGGTGGATGGCGTGTGGTGGGTAGTGTGTGGTGGGTAGCGTGTGGTGGATAGCGTGTGGTGGATAGCATGTGGTGGATAGCGTGTGGTGGATAGCGTGTGGTGGGTAGTGTGTGGTGGATAGCGTGTGGTGGATAGCGTGTGGTGGATAGCGTGTGGTGGGTAGCGTGTGGTGGGTAGCGTGTGGTGGATAGCGTGTGGTGGATAGCGTGTGGTGGATAGCGTGTGGTGGATAGCGTGTGGTGGATAGCGTGTGGTGGATAGCGTGTGGTGGGTAGTGTGTGGTGGGTAGTGTGTAGCGTGTGATGGATAGCATGTAGCGTGTGCTCTCCTGGAAACAGAGAACAGAGAATAGAGGGAGTTACTGTCTCCAGGTACATTCAGACACTCTGATAGAGAGACAGGAAACAGGAAACAGAGAATAGTGGGAGTTACTGTCTCCAGGTACATTCAGACACTCTGATAGAGAGACAGGAAACAGGAAACAGGGATGGTAACAGTACTAAACAGTACAAGGTGAGGGTAGGAGATTACCATTCTCTGGTTAACTCTCCTCTCTCTCCTCCAGGGATGGTAACAGTACTAGGTGAGGGTTGGGGATTACCATTCTCTGGTTAACTCTCCTCTCTCTCCTCCAGGGATGGTAACAGTACAAGGTGAGGGTTGGGGATTACCATTCTCTGGTTAACTCTCCTCTCTCTCCTCCAGGGATGGTAACAGTACTAGGTGAGGGTAGGGGATTACCATTCTCTGGTTAACTCTCCTCTCTCTCCCCCAGGGATGGTAACAGTACTAAACAGTACAAGGTGAGGGTTGGGGATTACCATTCTCTGGTTCCCGAGGAGTTTGAGGAGGAGTACGCCGTCGATCAGATCGTCCTGCACCCTAGCTACCGTTTCCACAGCAACGACTACGACCTGGCCTTGGTGCGTCTGTCGCCGGGAGTGGCGGGGAAGGGCCGCGGTCAATGTGTGGCGTTCAGTCGGCACGTCCTGCCCGCCTGTCTGCCGCTACGCAAGGAGAGAGTCCTGAAACAGGCTTCCAACTGTCACATCACAGGCTGGGGGGACACAGGTGAGATGGGGGGGGGGGGGGACACACAGGTGAGATGGGAGGGAGGCACAGGTGAGATTGGGGGAGGGGTGGCACAGGTGAGATGGGGGTGGAAGAACAGGGGGATGTTAGTGGGTGATTTAGTGTGGAAGATGAGGGGGGTGTTAATGGGTGATTTAGTGGGGAAGATGAGGGGGGGGTTAGTGGGTGATATAGTGTGGAAGACCAGGGGGGTGATTTAGTGTGGAAGACGAGGGGGGTGATTTAGTGTGGAAGATGAGGGGGGTGTTAATGGGTGATTTAGTGGGGAAGATGAGGGGGGTGTTAGTGGGTGATTTAGTGTGGAAGATGAGGGGGTGTTAGTGGGTGATTTAGTGTGGAAGACCAGGGGGATGTTAGTGGGTGATTTAGTGTGGAAGATGAGGGGGGTGTTAGTGGGTGATTTAGTGTGGAAGACCAGGGGGGTGATTTAGTGTGGAAAACGAGGGGGGTGTTTAGTGTGGAAGATGAGGGGGGTGTTAGTGGGTGATTTAGTGTGGAAGATGAGGGGGGTGTTAGTGTGGAAGACCAGGGGGATGTTAGTGGGTGATTTAATGTGGAAGACCAGGGGGGTGTTAGTGTGGAAGACCAGGGGGGTGTTAGTGGGGAAGACGAGGGGGATGTTCGTGGGTGATTTAGTGTGGAAGACGAGGGGGGTGTCAGTGGGTGATTTAGTGTGGAAGATGAGGGGGGTGTTAGTGGGTGATTTAGTGTGGAAGATGAGGGGGGTGTTAGTGGGTGATTTAGTGTGGAAGACCAGGGGGGTGTTAATGGGTGATTTAGTGTGGAAGACGAGGGGGGTGATTTAGTGTGGAAGACCAGGGTGGTGTTAGTGTGGAAGACGAGGGGGGTGTTCGTGGGTGATTTAGTGTGGAAGACGAGGGGGGTGATTTAGTGTGGAAGACGAGGGGGGTGTTAGTGGGTGATTTAGTGTGGAAGACCAGGGGGGTGTTAGTGGGGAAGACGAGGGGAGTGTTTGTGGGTGATTTAGTGTGGAAGACGAGGGGAGTGATTTAGTGTGGAATACGAGGGGGGTGTTAGTGGGTGATTTAGTGTGGAAGATGAGGGGGGTGTTAGTGGGTGATTTAGTGTGGAAGATGAGGGGGGTGTTAGTGGGGGATTTAGTGTGGAAGATGAGGGGGGTGTTAGTGGGTGATTTAGTGTGGAAGACCAGGAGGGTGTTAGTGTGGAAGACCAGGGGGGTGTTAGTGGGTGATTTAGTGTGGAAGACCAGGGGGGTGTTAATGGGTGATTTAGTGTGGAAGATGAGGGGGGTGTTAGTGGGTGATTTAGTGTGGAAGACGAGGGGGGTGTGAATGGGTGATTTAGTGTGGAAGACGAGAGGGGTGATTTAGTGTGGAAGACGAAGGGGGTGTTAGTGGGTGATTTAGTGTGGAAGATGAGGGGGGTGTTAGTGGGTGATTTAGTGTGGAAGATGAGGGGGGTGTCAGTGGGGGATTTAGTGTGGAAGACCAGGGGGTGTTAGTGGGGAAGACGAGGGGGTGTTCGTGGGTGATTTAGTGTGGAAGACGAGGGGGGTGATTTAGTGTGGAAGACGAGGGGGGTGTTAGTGGGTGATTTAGTGTGGAAGATGAGGGGGGTGTTAGTGGGTGATTATTGTGGAAGATGAGGGGGGTGTTAGTGGGGGATTTAGTGTGGAAGATGAGGGGGGTGTTAGTGTGTGATTTAGTGTGGAAGACCAGGGGGGTGTTAGTGGGTGATTTAGTGTGGAAGACCAGGGGGGTGTTAATGGGTGATTTAGTGTGGAAGATGAGGGCGGTGTTAGTGGGTGATTTAGTGTGGAAGACGAGGGGGGTGTTCGTGGGTGATTTAGTGTGGAAGACGGGGGGGGGGTGATTTAGTGTGGAAGACCAGGGGGGTGTTAGTGGGTGATTTAGTGTGGAAAATGAGGGGGGTGTTAGTGGGTGATTTAGTGTGGAAAATGAGGGGGGTGTTAGTGGGGGATTTAGTGTGGAAGATGAGGGGGGTGTTAGTGGGTGATTTAGTGTGGAAGACCAGGGGGGTGTTAGTGTGGAAGACCAGGGGGGTGTTAGTGGGTGATTTAGTGTGGAAGACCAGGGGGTGTTAATGGGTGATTTAGTGTGGAAGATGAGGGGGGTGTTAGTGGGTGATTTAGTGTGGAAGACGAGGGGGGTGTTAGTGGGTGATTTAGTGTGGAAGACGAGGGGGGTGTTAGTGTGGAAGACGAGGGAGGTGTTAGTGGGTGATTTAGTGTGGAAGACCAGGGGGGTGTTAATGGGTGATTTAGTGTGGAAGATGAGGGGGGTGTTAGTGGGTGATTTAGTGTGGAAGACGAGGGGGGTGTTAGTGGGTGATTTAGTGTGGAAGGTGAGGGGGGTGTTAGTGGGTGATTTAGTGTGGAAGACGTGGGGGGTGTTAGTGGGTGATTTAGTGGGGAAGACCAGGGAAGTGTCAGTGGGTGATTTAGTGTGGACGACCAGGTGGGTGTTAGTGGGTGATTTAGTGTGGAAGACCAGGGGGGTGTTAGTGGGTGATTTAGTGTGGAAGACCAGGGGGGTGTTAGTGGGTGATTTAGTGTGGAAGACCTGGGGTGTTAATGGGTGATTTAGTGTGGAAAATGAGGGGGTTGTTAGTGGGTGATTTAGTGTGGAAGATGAGGGTGGTGTTAGTGGGTTATTTAGTGTGGAAGACGAGGGGGGTGTTAGTGGGTGATTTAGTGGGGAAGACCAGGGGGGTGTCAGTGGGTGATTTAGTGTGGAAGACCAGGGGGGTGTTAGTGGGTGATTTAGTGTGGAAGATGAGGGGGGTGTTAGTGGGTGATTTAGTGTGGAAGACCAGGGGGGTGTTAGTGGGTGATTTAGTGTGGAAGACCAGGGGGGTGTTAGTGGGTGATTTAGTGGGGAAGACCAGGGGGGTGTTAGTGGGTGATTTAGTGGGGAAGATGAGGGGGATGTTAGTGGGTGATTTAGTGTGGAAGACCAGGGGGGTGTTAGTGGGTGATTTAGTGTGGAAGACCAGGGGGGTGTTAGTGGGTGATTTAGTGTGGAAGACCAGGGGGGTGTTAGTGGGTGATTTAGTGGGGAAGACCAGGGGGGTGTTAGTGGGTGATTTAGTGGGGAAGATGAGGGGGGTGTTAGTGGGTGATTTAGTGTGGAAGACCAGGGGGGTGTTAGTGGGTGATTTAGTGTGGAAGACCAGGGGGGTGTTAGTGGGTGATTTAGTGTGGAAGACCTGGGGGTGTTAATGGGTGATTTAGTGTGGAAGATGAGGGCGGTGTTCGTGGGTGATTTAGTGTGGAAGACGAGGGGGGTGATTTCGTGTGGAAGACGAGGTGGGTGTTAGTGGGTGATTTAGTGTGGAAAATAAGGGGGGTGTTAGTGGGTGATTTAGTGTGGAAAATGAGGGGGGTGTTAGTGGGGGATTTAGTGTGGAAGATGAGGGGGGTGTTAGTGGGTGATTTAGTGTGGAAGACCAGGGGGGTGTTAGTGTGGAAGACCAGGGGGGTGTTAGTGGGTGATTTAGTGTGGAAGACCAGGGGGGTGTTAATGGGTGATTTAGTGTGGAAGGTGAGGGGGGTGTTAGTGGGTGATTTTAGTGTGGAAGACGAGGGGGGTGTTAGTGGGTGATTTAGTGTGGAAGACCAGGGGGGTGTTAATGAGTGATTTAGTGTGGAAGTTGAGGGCGGTGTTAGTGGGTGATTTAGTGTGGAAGATGAGGGGGGTGTTCGTGGGTGATTTAGTGTGGAAGACCAGGGGGGTGTTAGTGGGTGATTTAGTGTGGAAGACCAGGGGGGTGTTAATGGGTGATTTAGTGTGGAAGATGAGGGTGGTGTTAGTGGGTGATTTAGTGTGGAAGACGAGGGGGGTGTTCGTGGGTGATTTAGTGTGGAAGACGAGGGGGGCGATTTAGTGTGGAAGACGAGGGGGGTGTTAGTGTGGAAGACCAGGGGGGGTGTTAGTGGGTGATTTAGTGTGGAAGACCAGGGGGGTGTTAATGGGTGATTTAGTGTGGAAGATGAGGGGGGTGTTAGTGGGTGATTTAGTGTGGAAGACGAGGGGGGTGTTAGTGGGTGATTTAGTGTGGAAGACGAGGGGGGTGTTAGTGTGGAAGACGAGGGAGGTGTTAGTGGGTGATTTAGTGTGGAAGACCAGGGGGGTGTTAATGGGTGATTTAGTGTGGAAGATGAGGGGGGTGTTAGTGGGTGATTTAGTGTGGAAGACGAGGGGGCTGTTAGTGGGTGATTTAGTGTAGAAGGTGAGGGGGGTGTTAGTGGGTGATTTAGTGTGGAAGACGAGGGGGGTGTTAGTGGGTGATTTAGTGTGGAAGATGAGGGGGGTGTTAGTGGGTGATTTAGTGTGGAAGATGAGGGGGGTGTTAGTGGGTGATTTAGTGTGGAAGACCAGGGGGGTGTTAGTGGGTGATTTAGTGTGGAAGACCAGGGGGGTGTTAGTGGGTGATTTAGTGTGGAAGACCTGGGGTGTTAATGGGTGATTTAGTGTGGAAAATGAGGGGGTTGTTAGTGGGTGATTTAGTGTGGAAGATGAGGGTGGTGTTAGTGGGTTATTTAGTGTGGAAGACGAGGGGGGTGTTAGTGGGTGATTTAGTGGGGAAGACCTGGGGGTGTTAATGGGTGATTTAGTGTGGAAGACCTGGGGGTGTTAATGGGTGATTTAGTGTGGAAGATGAGGGCGGTGTTAGTGGGTGATTTAGTGTGGAAGACCAGGGGGGTGTTCGTGGGTGATTTAGTGTGGAAGACGAGGGGGGTGATTTAGTGTGGAAGACGAGGGGGGTGTTAGTGGGTGATTTAGTGTGGAAAATGAGGGGGGTGTTAGTGGGTGATTTAGTGTGGAAAATGAGGGGGGTGTTAGTGGGGGATTTAGTGTGGAAGATGAGGGGGGTGTTAGTGGGTGATTTAGTGTGGAAGACCAGGGGGGTGTTAGTGTGGAAGACCAGGGGGGTGTTAGTGGGTGATTTAGTGTGGAAGACCAGGGGGGTGTTAATGGGTGATTTAGTGTGGAAGATGAGGGGGGTGTTAGTGGGTGATTTAGTGTGGAAGACGAGGGGGGTGTTAGTGGGTGATTTAGTGTGGAAGACGAGGGGGGTGTTAGTGTGGAAGACGAGGGAGGTGTTAGTGGGTGATTTAGTGTGGAAGACCAGGGGGGTGTTAATGGGTGATTTAGTGTGGAAGATGAGGGTGGTGTTAGTGGGTTATTTAGTGTGGAAGACGAGGGGGGTGTTAGTGGGTTATTTAGTGGGGAAGACCAGGGGGGTGTCAGTGGATGATTTAGTGTGGAAGACTTGGGGGGTGTTAGTGGGTGATTTAGTGTGGAAGACCAGGGGGTGTTAGTGGGTGATTTAGTGTGGAAGACCAGGGGGGTGTTAGTGGGCGATTTAGTGGGGAAGACCAGGGGGGTGTTAGTGGGTGATTTAGTGGGGAAGATGAGGGGGGTGTTAGTGCGTGATTTAGTGTGGAAGACCAGGGGGGTGTTAGTGGGTGATTTAGTGTGGAAGACCAGTGGGGTGTTAGTGGGTGATTTAGTGTGGAAGACCAGGGGGTTGTTAGTGTGTGATTTAGTGGGGAAGACCAGGGGGGTGTTAGTGGGTGATTTAGTGGGGAGGATGAGGGGGGTGTTAGTGGGTGATTTAGTGTGGAAGACCGGGGGGTGTTAGTGGGTGATTTAGTGTGGAAGACCAGGGGGGTGTTAGTGGGTGATTTAGTGGGGAAGACCATTGGGTGTCAGTGGGTGATTTAGTGGGGAAGATGAGGGGGGTGTTAGTGGGTGATTTAGTGGGGAAGATGAGGGGGGTGTTAGTGGGTGATTTAGTGTGGAAGACCAGGGGGGTGTTAATGGGTGATTTAGTGTGGAAGATGAGGGGGGTGTTAGTGGGTGATTTAGTGTGGAAGACTAGAGGGGTGATTTAGTGTGGAAGATGAGGGGGGTGTCAGTGGGGGATTTAGTGTGGAAGACCAGGGGGTGTTATTGGGGAAGACCAGGGGGGGTGTTAGTGGGGAAGACGAGAGGGTGTTCGTGGGTGATTTAGTGTGGAAGACGAGGGGGGTGATTTAGTGTGGAATACGAGGGGGGTGTTAGTGGGTGATTTAGTGTGGAAGATGAGGGGGGTGTTAGTGGGTGATTTAGTGTGGAAGATGAGGGGGGTGTTAGTGGGGGATTTAGTGTGGAAGACCAGGGGGGTGTTAGTGGGTGATTTAGTGTGGAAGACCAGGGGGGTGTTAGTGTGGAAGACCAGGGGGGTGTTAGTGGGTGATTTAGTGTGGAAGATCAGGGGGGTGTTAATGGGTGATTTAGTGTGGAAGATGAGGGGGGTGTTAGTGGGTGATTTAGTGTGGAAGACGAGGGGGGTGTTAGTGGGTGATTTAGTGTGGAAGACGAGGGGGGTGTTAGTGGGTGATTTAGTGTGGAAGACTAGAGGGGTGATTTAGTGTGGAAGATGAGGGGGGTGTCAGTGGGGGATTTAGTGTGGAAGACCAGGGGGTGTTATTGGGGAAGACCAGGGGGGGTGTTAGTGGGGAAGACGAGGGGTTGTTCGTGGGTGATTTAGTGTGGAAGACGAGGGGGGTGATTTAGTGTGGAAGACGAGGGGGGTGTTAGTGGGTGATTTAGTGTGGAAGATGAGGGGGGTGTTAGTGGGTGATTTAGTGTGGAAGATGAGGGGGGTGTTAGTGGGGGATTTAGTGTGGAAGACCAGGGGGGTGTTAGTGGGTGATTTAGTGTGGAAGACCAGGGGGGTGTTAGTGTGGAAGACCAGGGGGGTGTTAGTGGGTGATTTAGTGTGGAAGATCAGGGGGGTGTTAATGGGTGATTTAGTGTGGAAGATGAGGGGGGTGTTAGTGGGTGATTTAGTGTGGAAGACGAGGGGGGTGTTAGTGGGTGATTTAGTGTGGAAGACGAGGGGGGTGTTAGTGTGGAAGACGAGGGAGGTGTTAGTGGGTGATTTAGTGTGGAAGACCAGGGGGGTGTTAATGGGTGATTTAGTGTGGAAGATGAGGGGGGTGTTAGTGGGTGATTTAGTGTGGAAGACGAGGGGGGTGTTAATGGGTGATTTAGTGTGGAAGACTAGAGGGGTGATTTAGTGTGGAAGATGAGGGGGGTGTCAGTGGGGGATTTAGTGTGGAAGACCAGGGGGTGTTATTGGGGAAGACCAGGGGGGGTGTTAGTGGGGAAGACGAGGGGGTGTTCGTGGGTGATTTAGTGTGGAAGACGAGGGGGGTGATTTAGTGCGGAAGACGAGGGGGGTCTTAGTGGGTGATTTAGTGTGGAAGATGAGGGGGGTGTTAGTGGGTGATTTAGTGTGGAAGATGAGGGGGGTGTTAGTGGGGGATTTAGTGTGGAAGATGAGGGGGGTGTTAGTGGGTGATTTAGTGTGGAAGACCAGGGGGGTGTTAGTGTGGAAGACCAGGGGGGTGTTAGTGGGTGATTTAGTGTGGAAGATCAGGGGGGTGTTAATGGGTGATTTAGTGTGGAAGATGAGGGGGGTGTTAGTGGGTGATTTAGTGTGGAAGACGAGGGGGGTGTTAGTGGGTGATTTAGTGTGGAAGACGAGGGGGGTGTTAGTGGGTGATTTAGTGTGGAAGACTAGAGGGGTGATTTAGTGTGGAAGATGAGGGGGGTGTCAGTGGGGGATTTAGTGTGGAAGACCAGGGGGTGTTATTGGGGAAGACCAGGGGGGGTGTTAGTGGGGAAGACGAGGGGTTGTTCGTGGGTGATTTAGTGTGGAAGACGAGGGGGGTGATTTAGTGTGGAAGACGAGGGGGGTGTTAGTGGGTGATTTAGTGTGGAAGATGAGGGGGGTGTTAGTGGGTGATTTAGTGTGGAAGATGAGGGGGGTGTTAGTGGGGGATTTAGTGTGGAAGACCAGGGGGGTGTTAGTGGGTGATTTAGTGTGGAAGACCAGGGGGGTGTTAGTGTGGAAGACCAGGGGGGTGTTAGTGGGTGATTTAGTGTGGAAGATCAGGGGGGTGTTAATGGGTGATTTAGTGTGGAAGATGAGGGGGGTGTTAGTGGGTGATTTAGTGTGGAAGACGAGGGGGGTGTTAGTGGGTGATTTAGTGTGGAAGACGAGGGGGGTGTTAGTGTGGAAGACGAGGGAGGTGTTAGTGGGTGATTTAGTGTGGAAGACCAGGGGGGTGTTAATGGGTGATTTAGTGTGGAAGATGAGGGGGGTGTTAGTGGGTGATTTAGTGTGGAAGACGAGGGGGGTGTTAATGGGTGATTTAGTGTGGAAGACTAGAGGGGTGATTTAGTGTGGAAGATGAGGGGGGTGTCAGTGGGGGATTTAGTGTGGAAGACCAGGGGGTGTTATTGGGGAAGACCAGGGGGGGTGTTAGTGGGGAAGACGAGGGGGTGTTCGTGGGTGATTTAGTGTGGAAGACGAGGGGGGTGATTTAGTGCGGAAGACGAGGGGGGTCTTAGTGGGTGATTTAGTGTGGAAGATGAGGGGGGTGTTAGTGGGTGATTTAGTGTGGAAGATGAGGGGGGTGTTAGTGGGGGATTTAGTGTGGAAGATGAGGGGGGTGTTAGTGGGTGATTTAGTGTGGAAGACCAGGGGGGTGTTAGTGTGGAAGACCAGGGGGGTGTTAGTGGGTGATTTAGTGTGGAAGATGAGGGGGGTGTTAATGGGTGATTTAGTGTGGAAGATGAGGGGGGTGTTAGTGGGTGATTTAATGTGGAAGACGAGGGGGGTGTTAGTGGGTGATTTAGTGTGGAAGACGAGGGGGGTGTTAGTGTGGAAGACGAGGGAGGTGTTAGTGGGTGATTTAGTGTGGAAGACCAGGGGGGTGTTAGTGGGTGATTTAGTGTGGAAGATGAGGGGGGTGTTAGTGGGTGATTTAGTGTGGAAGACCAGGGGGGTGTTAGTGGGTGATTTAGTGTGGAAGACCAGGGGGGTGTTAGTGGGTGATTTAGTGGGGAAGACCAGGGGGGTGTTAGTGGGTGATTTAGTGGGGAAGATGAGGGGGGTGTTAGTGGGTGATTTAGTGTGGAAGACCAAGGGGGTGTTAGTGGGTGATTTAGTGTGGAAGACCAGGGGGGTGTTAGTGGGTGATTTAGTGGGGAAGACCAGGGGGGTGTTAGTGGGTGATTTAGTGGGGAAGATGAGGGGGGTGTTAGTGGGTGATTTAGTGTGGAAAACCAAGGGGGTGTTAGTGGGTGATTTAGTGTGGAAGACCAGGGGGGTGTTAGTGGGTGATTTAGTGTGGAAGACCAGGGGGGTGTTAGTGGGTGATTTAGTGGGGAAGACCAGGGGGGTGTTAGTGGGTGATTTAGTGGGGAAGATGAGGGGGGTGTTAGTGGGTGATTTAGTGTGGAAGACCAGGGGGGTGTTAGTGATTAAAGGACCAGTTGAATGTGAATCGTCTGATTAAACAGACTAAAGGCCCAGTGTAATGGTAATCGTCTCTCTGATTAAACAGACTAAAGGCCCAGTGTAATGGTAATTGTCTCTCTGATTAAACAGACTAAAGGCCCAGTGTAATGGTAATCGTCTCTCTGATTAAACAGACTAAATGCCCAGTGTAATGGTAATCGTCTGATTAAACAGACTAAAGGCCCAGTGTAATGGAAATCGTCTGATTAAACAGACTAAAGGCCCAGTGTAATGGTAATCGTCTCTCTGATTAAACAGACTAAAGGCCCAGTGTAATGGTAATCGTCTGATTAAACAGACTAAAGGCCCAGTGTAATGGTAATCGTCTGATTAAACAGACTAAAGGCCCAGTGTAATGGTAATCGTCTCTCTCTGTCCTCCAGGTCGCTCCTACTCTAAGACCCTCCAACAGGCTCCTCTCTCCCTCCTCCCCCGTCGTCACTGCCAACAGCGTTACCACGGAGCCTTCACTAGCCGCATGCTCTGCGCCGGGACAGACGGCCAATCGGAGCGCCGCGTGGACAGTTGCCGTGGAGACAGCGGCGGCCCGTTGGTGTGTGAGCGTCCGGGAGGAGGGTGGGTAGTGTACGGTGTTACATCGTGGGGTCATTCCTGTCGCATGCAACACTCACCTGGCGTCTACACTAAAGTCTCCGCCTTCACACCCTGGATACACAAGGTGATTGGACAATGAGAGGGATACAGGAACTGGATCGTCAAGGTGATTGGACACTGGGAAGAATATAGGAAGTGGATCTGCAAGGTGATTGGACATTGGGATAAGGGCATGAAGAGATGACAGCCAATGTGAGACAGTGGTAGATTACGGACTGGCCAATTGAGAAGGACTATATTTGGAGCTTGTGATTTGATTGGTCAGTAAAATAAGCGGTTTAAACCAGTTGCATATCCACCCCTCCCCCTTTACCCCCTCTCTCTCTCTCTCCTTTCCCCTCTCTCTCTTCCTCCTTCCCTCTCTCTCTCTTCCTCCTCGTTCCCTCTCTCTCCTCCTCCTCCTCCTCGTTCCCTCTCTCTCCTCCTCCTCCTCCTCGTTCCTTCTCTCTCTCTCTCTCCTTTCCCCTCTCCTCTTCCTGCTTGTTCCCTCTCTCTCTTCCTCCTCGTTCCCTCTCTCTCTACCTCCTCATTCCCTCTCTCTCTTCCTCCTCGTTCCCTCTCTCTTTCCTCCTTGTTCCCTCTCTCTTTCCTCCTTGTTCCCTCTCTCTTCCTCCTTGTTCCCTCTCTCTTCCTCCTCGTTCCCCCTCTCTCTACCTCCTCGTTCCCTATCTCTTCCTCCTCGTTCCCCCTCTCTTCCTCCTCGTTCCCTCTCTCTCATCCTCCTCGTTCTCTCTCTCTCATCCTCCTCGTTCCCTCTCTCTCCCTCCCTTCTTCCATCCCTCTCTTCCTCCTCGTTCCCTCTCTCTCCCTCCCTCCTTCTTCCATCCCTCTCTTCCTCCTCGTTCCCTCGCTCTCTTCCTCCTCGTTCCCTCTCTCTCCTCCTCGTTCCCTCTCTCTCCTCCTCCTCCTCCTCGTTCCCTCTCTCTCTTCCTCCTCGTTCCCTCTCTCTCCTCCTCCTCCTCCTCGTTCCTTCTCTCTTCTCCTCCTCCTCCTCCTCGTTCCCTCTCTCTCTCTTCTCCTCCTCGTTCCCTCTCTCTCTCTTCTCCTCCTCCTCGTTCCCTCTCTCTCTCTTCCTCCTCGTTCCCTCTCTCTCTCCTCCTCCTCCTCGTTCCCTCTCTCTCTTCCTCCTCGTTCCCTCTCTCTCTTCCTCCTCGTTCCCTCTCTCTCCTCTTCCTCCTCCTCGTTCCCTCTCTCTCTTCCTCCTCGTTTCCTCTCTCTCTCTTCTCCTCCTCGTTCCCTCTCTCTCTCTTCTCCTCCTCCTCGTTCCCTCTCTCTCTCTTCCTCCCCGTTCCCTCTCTCTCTCCTCCTCCTCCTCGTTCCCTTTCTCTCTTCCTCCTCATTCCCTCTCTCTCTTCCTCCTCGTTCCCTCTCTCTCCTCCTCCTCCTCCTCGTTCCCTCTCTCTCCTCCTCCTCGTTCCCTCTCTCTCTTCCTCCTCGTTCCCTCTCTCTCTTCCTCCTCGTTCCCTCTCTCTCCTCCTCCTCCTCCTCCTCGTTCCCTCTCTCTCTTCCTCCTCATTCCCTCTCTCTCTCTTCCTCCTCGTTCCCTCTCTCTCCTCCTCCTCCTCCTCGTTCCCTCTCTCTCCTCCTCCTCGTTCCCTCTCTCTCTTCCTCCTCGTTCCCTCTCTCTCTTCCTCCTCGTTCCCTCTCTCTCCTCCTCCTCCTCCTCCTCCTCGTTCCCTCTCTCTCTTCCTCCTTGTTCCCTCTCTCTCTCTTCCTCCTCGTTCCCTCTCTCTCCTCCTCCTCCTCCTCGTTCCTTCTCTCTTCTCCTCCTCCTCCTCCTCGTTCCCTCTCTCTCTCTTCTCCTCCTCGTTCCCTCTCTCTCTCTTCTCCTCCTCCTCGTTCCCTCTCTCTCTCTTCCTCCTCGTTCCCTCTCTCTCTCCTCCTCCTCCTCGTTCCCTCTCTCTCTTCCTCCTCGTTCCCTCTCTCTCTTCCTCCTCGTTCCCTCTCTCTCCTCTTCCTCCTCCTCGTTCCCTCTCTCTCTTCCTCCTCGTTTCCTCTCTCTCTCTTCTCCTCCTCGTTCCCTCTCTCTCTCTTCTCCTCCTCCTCGTTCCCTCTCTCTCTCTTCCTCCCCGTTCCCTCTCTCTCTCCTCCTCCTCCTCGTTCCCTTTCTCTCTTCCTCCTCATTCCCTCTCTCTCTTCCTCCTCGTTCCCTCTCTCTCCTCCTCCTCCTCCTCGTTCCCTCTCTCTCCTCCTCCTCGTTCCCTCTCTCTCTTCCTCCTCGTTCCCTCTCTCTCTTCCTCCTCGTTCCCTCTCTCTCCTCCTCCTCCTCCTCCTCGTTCCCTCTCTCTCTTCCTCCTCATTCCCTCTCTCTCTCTTCCTCCTCGTTCCCTCTCTCTCCTCCTCCTCCTCCTCGTTCCCTCTCTCTCCTCCTCCTCGTTCCCTCTCTCTCTTCCTCCTCGTTCCCTCTCTCTCTTCCTCCTCGTTCCCTCTCTCTCCTCCTCCTCCTCCTCCTCCTCGTTCCCTCTCTCTCTTCCTCCTTGTTCCCTCTCTCTCTCTTCCTCCTCGTTCCCTCTCTCCTCTACTGAACACAATCTCAACTCATCTTTATCAGCACTTATTTAATTGAACCCTTTTGAGGTAACGATATTTAAGGTTAAATCAACTCCTGGTTTGATGAACAGTGGAGATTCTGAACTAGACTTAATCTGAGAATGTTTTGTTGCTTTGCTACGGTGTGGACTAACGAACACATCCCAGACAACCGGTCTAAAATGTTTTATATTGTTCTATGAATGACCTGATGAAAGCAGCTACAGGTACAGCACATTGTTGTCGACGTCCGACTCCCAGGGAACGACGGGGGACCACAGGCAGGGGAAAGGACTATGTCCTGAACACACACACACACACACACACACACACACGACAACATTACTGAGTCTCCTTCGTACTGTAAAGGAGAAGGTGGAGATTTACACTGAAAACGTAGAGGTACTGCTGTCAGTCAGTATTTCACTGTTAGTCTACACCTGTTGTTTACAAAGCATGTGACTAATACAATCTGATTGGATCTGTTGTTGTTTACTGTTCACCCTCCGAGTCCGACAGAACTGTTTATCAAACGGATTCAGATGGTACCCTATTCCCTATATAGTGCACTACTATAGACCCTATTCCCTATATAGTGCACTACTATAGACCCTATTCCCTATATAGTGCACTACTTTAGACCAGAACCCTATTCCCTATATAGTGGTACTACTATAGACCAGAGCCCTATTCCCTATATAGTGGTACTACTATAGACCAGAGCCCTATTCCCTATATAGTGGTACTACTATAGACCAGAACCCTATTCCCTATATAGTGGTACTACTATAGACCAGAGCCCTATTCCCTATATAGTGGTACTACTATAGACCAGAGCCCTATTCCCTATATAGTGGTACTACTTTAGACCAGAACCCTATTCCCTATATAGTGCACTACTTTAGACCAGAGCCCTATTCCCTATATAGTGCACTACTATAGACCAGAGCCCTATTCCCTATATAGTGGCACTACTTTAGACCAGAGCCCTATTCCCTATATAGTGCACTACTTTAGACCAGAACCCTATTCCCTATATAGTGCACTACTTTAGACCAGAACCCTATTCCCTATATAGTGGCACTACTTTAGACCAGAGCCCTATTCCCTATATAGTGCACTACTTTAGACCAGAGCCCTATTCCCTATATAGTGGTACTACTATAGACCAGAGCCCTATTCCCTATATAGTGGTACTACTTTAGACCAGAACCCTATTCCCTATATAGTGCACTACTATAGACCAGAGCCCTATTCCCTATATAGTGGCACTACTTTAGACCAGAGCCCTATTCCCTATATAGTGCACTACTTTAGACCAGAGCCCTATTCCCTATATAGTGCACTACTTTAGACCAGAACCCTATTCCCTATATAGTGCACTACTTTAGACCAGAGCCCTATTCCCTATATAGTGCACTACTTTAGACCAGAGCCCTATTCCCTATATAGTGGTACTACTTTAGACCAGAGCCCTATTCCCTATATAGTGCACTACTTTAGACCAGAGCCCTATTCCCTATATAGTGCACTACTTTAGACCAGAACCCTATTCCCTATATAGTGGTACTACTATAGACCAGAGCCCTATTCCCTATATAGTGCACTACTTTAGACCAGAGCCCTATTCCCTATATAGTGCACTACTTTAGACCAGAGCCCTATTCCCTATATAGTGCACTACTTTAGACCAGAGCCCTATTCCCTATATAGTGCACTACTTTAGACCAGAACCCTATTCCCTATATAGTGGCACTACTATAGACCAGAGCCCTATTCCCTATATAGTGCACTACTTTAGACCAGAGCCCTATTCCCTATATAGTGCACTACTTTAGACCAGAGCCCTATTCCCTATATAGTGCACTACTTTAGACCAGAGCCCTATTCCCTATATAGTGCACTACTTTAGACCAGAGCCCTATTCCCTATATAGTGCACTACTTTAGACCAGAGCCCTATTCCCTATATAGTGCACTACTTTAGACCAGAACCCTATTCCCTATATAGTGCACTACTTTAGACCAGAACCCTATTCCCTATATAGTGCACTACTTTAGACCAGAGCCCAATTCCCTATATAGTGCACTACTTTAGACCAGAGCCCTATTCCCTATATAGTGCACTACCTAATAGCACCCTATTCCCTATATAGGGCACTACCTAATAGCACCCTATTCCCTATATAGGGCACTACTTTATAGAACCCTATTCCCTATATAGGCCACTACCTAATAGAACCCTATTCCCTATATAGGGCACTACCTAATAGCACCCTATTCCCTATATAGGACACTACCTAATAGCACCCTATTCCCTATATAGTGCACTACCTTTATAGCACCCTATTCCCTATATAGGGCACTACTTTATAGAACCCTATTCCCTATATAGGCCACTACCTAATAGAACCCTATTCCCTATATAGGGCACTACCTAATAGCACCCTATTCCCTATATAGGGCACTACCTAATAGCACCCTATTCTCTATATAGGGCACTACCTTTATAGCACCCTATTACCTACATAGTGCACTACCTTTATAGCACCCTATTCCCTATATAGGGCACTACCTTTATAGCACCCTATTCCCTATATAGGGCACTACCTTTATAGCACCCTATTCCCTATATAGGACACTACCTAATAGCACCCTATTCCCTATATAGGGCACTACCTTTGACCAGTAGAGTAATACATAGGGAATATAGTGCCATTTGGGACCTATTGTCTCTATGTACTTTATCCTTGTTCTCTAGTTGTAAACTTTTATACTGTTAATATCGTGTTTTTACTGGTAATCTATCTCTGTCAGGTGATTGGTTTACAGGAACAGCACACTAGTATCTAATGTTGGGTCTTGGATTGTATCTTAGTGGTAATCTATCTCTGTCAGATGATTGGTTTACAGGAACAGCACACTAGTATCTAATGTTGGGTCTTGGATTGTATCTTAGTGGTAATCTATCTCTGTCAGGTGATTGGTTTATAGGAACAGCACACTAGTATCTAATGTTGGGTCTTGGATTGTATCTTAGTGGTAATCTATCTCTGTCAGGTGATTGGTTTATAGGAACAGCACACTAGTATCTAATGTTGGGTCTTACTGCTGCCTCATCAGGACTAGGGGCCCATTTAGGATGCTAACCCTGTCTGTGTTGACTCATCAGGACTAGGGGCCCATTTAGGATGCTAACCCTGTCTGTGTTGACTCACCAGGACTAGGGGCCCATTTAGGATGCTAACCCTGTCTGTGTTGACTCAATGTACTGTACTACATCAGGACTAGGGGCCCATTTAGGATGCTAACCCTGTCTGTGTTGACTCAATGTACTGTACTACATCAGGACTAGGGGCCCATTTAGGATGCTGACCCTGTCTGTGTTGACTCAATGTACTGTACTACATCAGGACTAGGGGCCCATTTAGGATGCTAACCCTGTCTGTGTTGACTCAATGTACTGTACTACATCAGGACTAGGGGCCCATTTAGGATGCTAACCCTGTCTGTGTTGACTCATCAGGACTAGGGGCCCATTTAGGATGCTAACCCTGTCTGTGTTGACTCACCAGGACTAGGGGCCCATTTAGGATGCTAACCCTGTCTGTGTTGACTCATCAGGACTAGGGGCCCATTTAGGATGCTAACCCTGTCTGTGTTGACTCATCAGGACTAGGGGCCCATTTAGGATGCTGACCCTGTCTGTGTTGACTCATAAAACTAGGATTATTTAAAGAACGTTGTGTGTTCTTGATTGTCTAACGGTTATCTGATCTCTCATATGATTTAGGATCCGAACACTTCCTGTTATATATATTTATATAAATCAATATACACGACTGTTCAAAAAGTTTTGGGGGCTTAGACATTTCACTGTTTTAGAAAGAAAAGCACATTTTTACCTTTATTTAACTAGGCAAGTCAGTTATACAATGACGGCCTAGGAACAGTGGGTAACTGGTCTAGGAACAGTGGAACAGCTGGTTAACTGGTCTAGGAACAGTGGAACAGCTGGTTAACTGGTCTAGGAACAGTGGAACAGCTGGTTAACTGGTCTAGGAACAGTGGAACAGCTGGTTAACTGGTCTAGGAACAGTGGAACAGCTGGTTAACTGGTCTAGGAACAGTGGAACAGCTGGTTAACTGGTCTAGGAACAGTGGAACAGCTGGATAACTGGTCTAGGAACAGTGGAACAGCTGGTTAACTGGTCTGGGAACAGTGGAACAGCTGGTTAACTGGTCTAGGAACAGTGGAACAGCTGGTTAACTGGTCTAGGAACAGTGGGTTAACTGGTCTAGGAACAGTGGGTTAACTGGTCTAGGAACAGTGGGTTAACTGGTCTAGGAACAGTGGGTTAACTGCCTTGTTCAGGGGAACAGTGGGTTAACTGGTCTAGGAACAGTGGGTTAACTGGTCTAGGAACAGTGGGTTAACTTTTCTAGGAACAGTGGGTTAACTGGTCTAGGAACAGTGGGTTAACTGGTCTAGGAACAGTGGGTTAACTGGTCTAGGAACAGTGGGTTAACTGGTCTAGGAACAGTGGGTTAACTGATCTAGGAACAGTGGGTTAACTGATCTAGGAACAGTGGGTTAACTGCCTTGTTCAGGGGAACAGTGGGTTAACTGCCTTGTTCAGGGGAACAGTGGGTTAACTGCGTTGTTCAGGGGAACAGTGGGTTAACTGGTCTAGGAACAGTGGGTTAACTGCCTTGTCCAGGGGAACAGTGGGTTAACTGCCTTGTTCAGGGGAACAGTGGGTTAACTGGTCTAGGAACAGTGGGTTAACTGGTCTAGGAACAGTGGGTTAACTGGTCTAGGAACAGTGGGTTAACTGGTCTAGGAACAGTGGGTTAACTGGCCTAGGAACAGTGGGTTAACTGGCTTGTTCAGGGGCAGAATGACAGATTTTTACCTTGTCAGCTCGGGGATTCGATCTAGCAAAATTTCGGTGACACTCTAACCACTAGTCTACCTGCCAGCCCAAAAAGGTTTTCTAATGATCAATTAGAATGATCAAAATGATAAACTTGGATTAGCTAACACAACGTGCCATTGGAACACAGGAGTGATGGTTGCTGATAATGGGCCTCTGTACGCCTATGTAGATATTCCATTAAAAATCAGCCGTTTCCAGCTACAATAGTCATTTACAACATTAACAATGTCGACACTGTATTTCTGATCAATTTGATAATATTTTAACGGACAAAAAAATGTACAATCCTAACACTTCCTGTTATATCATTTAGGATCCTACCACATCCTAACACTTCCTGTTATATCATTTAGGATCCTAACACATCCTAACACTTCCTGTTATATCATTTAGGATCCTAACACATCCCAACACTTCCTGTTATATCATTTAGGATCCTAACACATCCTACCACTTCCTGTTATATAATTTAGGATCCTAACACATCCCAACACTTCCTGTTATATCATTTAGGATCCTAACATATCCCAACACTTCCTGTCATCATTTAGGATCCTAACACATCCAAACACTTCCTGTTATCATATAGGATCCTAACACATCCCAACACTTCCTGTCATCATTTAGGATCCTAACACATCCAAACACTTCCTGTTATATAATTTAGGATCCTAACACATCCAAACACTTCCTGTTATATCATTTAGGATCCTAACACATCCCAACACTTCCTGTCATCATTTAGGATCCTAACACATCCAAACACTTCCTGTTATCATTTAGGATCCTAACACATCCCAACACTTCCTGTCATCATTTAGGATCCTAACACATCCAAACACTTCCTGTTATATAATTTAGGATCCTAACACATCCAAACACTTCCTGTTATATCATTTAGGATCCTATAACACATCCAAACACTTCCTGTTATATAATTTAGGATCCTAACACATCCAAACACTTCCTGTTATATCATGTAGGATGCTAACACATCCAAACACTTCCTGTTATATCATTTAGGATCCTATAACACATCCAAACACTTCCTGTTATATAATTTAGGATCCTAACACATCCAAACACTTCCTGTTATATCATTTAGGATCCTAACACATCCAAACACTTCCTGTTATATCATTTAGGATCCTAACACATCCTAACACTTCCTGTTATATCATTTAGGATCCTAACACATCCTAACACTTCCTGTTATATAATTTAGGATCCTAAC